>NW_008825104.1:641579-661758 GCF_000699105.1 Pygoscelis adeliae
GTTTGGGAAACCGCCCTGTGCACCACACTAGAGCACTCTGCTGTGGATTATGCTGGCACCGGAGCTGCTCACCTTGGCGACTGTGGCCTGTTCCTACCAGTGGCAATACTGGTTTTACAGGACCACTGCATACAAAAATGTTTATACAGCTATGCTATGTCAATGTGCTTATGTTCGAATTCAGAACAAGTCCAATATCTGTTTAGTGTGCTTCTGCTTTAATGGGGTAATAGGCCCTCTGCTTTAGCTACACCACTGTCTCACATTCTCCCATTGGCCACCTCGGTAAAGAGCCTGGCTCCATCTTCTCAAAGACCTCCACATAGGTGTTAAGTCCCCCCCAAAGCCATCTCCAGGCTGAATAAACATCCCGTTTTGGGCCTCCAGTACAAAAAAACGTTGATAAAATCATAGAATCACAGAATGGTTTGGGTTGGAAGGGACCTTAAAGATGATCTAGTTCTAGCCCCCCTGCCATGGTCAGGGATACTTTCCACTAGATGAGGTTGCTTAAAGCCCCTTCCAGGGAGGGGGCATCTACAACCTCTCTGGGCAACCTGTTCCAGTGTTTCACCACCCTCACAGTAAAGAATTTCTTCCTAGTAACTAATCTACCCTCTTTCAGTTTAAAACTGTTACCCCTCATACTATCACTACACTCTGTGATAGAGTCCCTCCCCGTCTTTCCTGTAGGCCCCCTTTAAGTACTGGAAGGCTGCTATAAGGTCCCCCTGGAGCCTTCTCTTCTCTAGGCCAAACAACCCCAAACTCTCTTAGCCTGTCCTCACAGGGCAGGTGCTCCAGCCCCCTGATCATCTTCGTGGCCCACCTCTGGACCACCCCCATGCCCCAGAGCTGAACACAGTACTCCAGGCGGGGTCTCACGAGAGCAGAGTAGAGGGGCAGAATCACCTCCCTCGCCCTGCTGGCCACGCTTCTTTTAATGCAGCCCAGGATACGGTTGGCTTTCTGGGCTGCGAGCGCATATTGCCAGCTCACCTCTGGACCACCCCCATGCCCCAGAGCTGAACACAGTACTCCAGGCGGGGTCTCACGAGAGCAGAGTAGAGGGGCAGAATCACCTCCCTCGCCCTGCTGGCCACGCTTCTTTTAATGCAGCCCAGGATACGGTTGGCTTTCTGGGCTGCGAGCGCATATTGCCAGCTCGTGTCCCGCTTTTTCCACCAGTACCCCCAAGTCCTTCTCAGTAGGGCTGCTCTCAATCCACTCATTGCCCAGCCTGTATCCATGTTTGGGATTGCCCCAACCCAGGTGCAGATCAGTTTGAATGAACTGAGACACAGGTAAAAAGACAATTTCATGTGTGTGCTGAGAGACAGTGTGAGCTAGAAATGGGTTAATTCTTTCCTGTGTTGCTGTACATTGAGAATATGTTGCTTTTACAACTAGCTTGAGTGTTTTCTTAGTACTGATTATTCTAAATAGCTGATGCAGTATATATATGTTTTTAAAAGTTCATGTGGAAGATGGCATTGATGGTTATGGGTGGAAGAAAAGCTTGCATTTTGGGAAATGTAAAAAGACATGTGCTTCAGCCGGGACTTCTGGAACACCAGAAGTCCATGTGCCGACCACTTTGCAAATCTGTGAAATGCTTTGGCAAACTGTAGTAAGCCCAGATAGTTAGGGAACTGCAGCACATGGTGTACAAAAAGAATACACCAGAGGAGCTGTCTCTGTTCAGCCCAGGGAATAGAAGGCTGAGTGTGCCTTCCATTAAAGAGACAATGGTAACAGATTGTAGCCCAGTTGTCTGCCTTCAGTTTGTTTACAAGCCTAAATTATGGAAGAGGCTACAAATACAAATGAGTGTGCAGATTTAAAAGTGTGCCAGCCCAGGTGGGACATATCCCCTTTCTTGACAACATTTTTTGCCTAATTAAACTTTGCTTGATGTATGGAACATCATATAGTGGCCTTTCTCTCTGTTCTGTTAACTCCTCATCACAGCAGATGCTGTAAAGTGTAAGGCTTAAAAAAAAAGCACTGGGTCCCTGTATGGTGTGTGTCTATGTATGCTTTCTCACTCTGGTCCTTCTAACATTGCTAGCAGAATAACATAGCTCACTCGTGTATAATTAGCTTTCTACTGAGCTTTTAATAATAATTTATTTATTACATCTCTTGCTTTTCAGGATGGGTATCTTCTTCCTCTTCATTCTGGCTTTCCTTCAGTTTTTTCTCTTGTACGCTTTTTAGTATATTGCAGTGTATCACTTTTCTGTGTTACTGCCAATTTGTGAACTTTTGCTTTTAGTTGTCTTTTTGTTTCTGTTTTGCTTTAAACCTTTTACTTTTTCTAGTTCTGGTGGGTTTTTTTGTTTTGTTTTATCATTTATCTCCAGAAGGGTAAAATGTGCATGGGAGCAACATAATAAACACTTGTTGAGAGCAAAGTGGACTAAAATGCATGAAAGAACGGTCCAGGGATATTAAGTCCTGGAGCTTTGCTGCTTGAGTGATAAAGATATATGTAACACAAAACCCCCATAATTTAAAAGCTTTACCTATTGTAGCCCATGTCCATAGCTGCCATTTGCATGCAGTTCCCTTTCAGAGCTCTTTCAGGTTTCTGAAAGTGATAATGTGTACCTCGCTTGGTGTGCTCACACAGTTGCCTCCTGACAGCTGCAAGGCTGATAGTGAGACAGTGTGTACTGATGTACTGCACCATTTAAGCCTCTGATATTGGATCCCCCTCGCCAAGGACCACAGTACACGGGCTTGCCGTGTACTCTGCTGCTCCTGTTCCTAGCTCTGAAGTACATACGTGTTCTTCATTGTCTGAAAAATTGCATTATTTTTTCTCACATGGTAGGTTTATTGATAGTTGTCATACGTGGTGTGGTACATAGTGTGTGTTTACTGGAAAAAGCTAGTTTACTTCTCCTCGTTTAGTCAATGTAATTGATACCCTGTCATTTCATTTGCCACAGTAGCATCTCTAGAGGTTATTGGGGCATTGGCACATAGGATTATGGAAGAAAAAGAAGTAGAAAAAATGTTAATTTAAGACCTTGTTAGGAGTCTAGGTAAAATTAGGTAAAAATTAACTTAGTCAGCTCTCTTTCTTTCTTCTGAGGACATGGCAACTTCAAGAAACTATGGATGATAAGTGGGATGGAAACTGTAGCTCACTGGAAAATTGGCTTAAGCAACAACATGTTAGAGAAAGTGTATCTTCACCAAGTTGTGTACTTCAGATACATGCTTATGTATATTGTTAATCAAAAGAGGCATCTAGTTCTTTATATGGTTTTGGTTTTAACTGCTAAAAGTTTTCTAAAGTATTTCTTTCCCTTCAGCTGATGGAGTCTGTGTGTTTAAATGCTTGGTTAACAGAGACACTGAATACTGTCGTGTGGGAAGACAATCTGTGTTAATTACACTGGGATACAACAGTGCCTTGCTCCAGTTCAAGTCACAAGCTGGTAAGTACATCTTGCATTTGTGAGTATCTATCTTCCCCTTCTTGCCGTGCTACTGTATTGGTAAAGTTCGTTTTAAAATATGTTGTCTTCTACCTCTGTTTCATGTTGGCTATTTAAATATTACATTTTATGATGATTTGTGCAACTTCATGTGCCTCTAACCCACTCCAGCTGCCTTTTGTGGAGTATGGACCATTCACATAGTGCACATAACATTTTTGCAAAACAACTGCAGATTAATTTTCTGAAGAAAGCAAATGCAGATAACACATTCATATGACAACTTCATAAACTCTAATAACTGGTAAATGTAATGCTTTGTGTGGGCAATCTGCCATTTGTTGCTCCCCATTCAGAAATTTTCTTGCAGATCTGTTTGTCTGTATAGTTAATTGAGGTAGTTTAACATACACCTGCAGTTCTTAGGATAGATATTTTGTGTGTAGTGATGCTGAAAAAGAAACGCACTCTGTTGTAGAAACATGACTGTATTTTAGTAGAATGTTGAGATCTGTATTTTTACACTTCCACCTGACTTGTGTTTTTGTAAATCCAACAGCTGAGACTTTTTCATATGTGCTATCCTCACGTCCTTATATTGGCTTTTGGAAAAGCATTCTTAGTTTTTATGCAAGGAAATTCAGAAGGCTGCCTATTTATTCTGAGTAGTGTGCAGCACGGCCACAACTCATTTTGAAATTGTGTAACTACAGGTGACATACAGCTTCCTCTTTGGCGATAACCAGGAGTTCTTATATAGCAGCCTACATCAGTAGGCCTGGTGATTTCCAGGAAGACATTATAGTTATTTCCATTTTATATTGCATGGAAACTGAGGCACAGAGCAATTAGATTGGATTTTTGGCAGCTTATTTAAAGACACATACATGTTTCAAAGCATCAAGGGCTGAGAATTTGGGTGTAGATGGGTTGGTTTGTGCAATGAGTTGCTAGTCCTGTGTCATGTAGACACAATATGTGAACTCTTGAGTCCCACTCTACTAGGAAATACAGTTTTTAGACTAACCTGATTTTTTCAGTTGGGTGCCAAATGTTGGTGGCCTTTGAAGTCCTACCTGGTTATAGCCTTTCAACTGTATCCATCAGGAAAAACTATTCTTACTTTCAACCTCTTACCTTACTAAAACAATATGAATGTAAGCTAAGAATGAGTGCGTCTGTTGGTTTTTTTAATTTATGTATCTGAGTGTTACAATTCAGTATTGTGCTTCCATTAAGTTATTTCTCTTGAGACTGCAATACAATATTGGCTCTTACAGAGACCCACATCGTAACTGAAGTGATAATTGAGATTAGGTTGTTTAGCGATTTATCAGCTCACCGCTGAGATAATTGATAACTAATAATTAAGGAGTCAGGCAAGTTTTTCAGTACTCTTTGGTCTGCAATCTCTACCATGTCTTGCCTACCTAGGAAGGTTCCGATTCCAAAAGGCACTGATAGTCTGGGATCCCAAGGCAAAAGAATTTTCTCTTAGTGCTCTTCCCCACCTTTACAAACAAGTACTTGAAAAAAATCCAGCTAATTTCTGTACAGTTTGGTATTTTTCCTGACAGGAGTGCCGTGAAGATTAAGTGGTAAATTCAGTCCTCTCTTTAGCTATATTCCTTGGTGATTTGTGTTTAGTTTATTTATATAGCTACATATTGTGAAATAGATAAGAACAGTATAGATAAATCTCTTAATTTATTACTTCTGATTGCTTATTAACATGACAAAATTGAGTGTTTTCTATATTTTTTCCATCTTTAAAACTCAGGGGAAAATAAATTGAAATGGCCTGTTAGTCCATGCAACAAGTCATTGATAAAATGACAGGAATATAATGGATTGGTCAAAGTCTGTTCAGATTAAATGACAAACCTGTTGATATCAAATGGAATGTGTTGGGTGTGGCGTTAAGCTGAAAGTTACTTGTAGGATATTATTTCCCCATGCCATAGGAATAGCTTGCTGGTACCTTCTTCTACATGTTGAGTATATCAAATAGCACCTAGTCTTGAGAAAGTTATATGTTTTTACAAAGAAGTCAAGTCTATAGAGCAGAAGCTAACCTTTGTGTTGTTTGCTGTGTACAAGTGTAGGTGTTACTCTCAGTTTTATGTATTTGCAAATGTGTATGTGTGTATAATAAAGATAATGGTGTTATTAAAAAATGGACTGAAAACTCCTTTTACATATGTTAAAAGTATTAGTTATGAAAATGCATTGTAAAAGGCTTTTTAAGTTTTTTAAGTCCTCTTTTGGGAAGGTAGAGGAAGATGAGGAGTGAGGAATGGGGGGAGAGGAAAATTCATGCCCTGCTTGTGCCAACACAGAGAATTGCTGTTCTGGTTCCAGCATTTAGACAGTCATAAATCATAGACTGTATCTTTCATTTCCTGCTGCACATATGTTAAACATCTGAGTAGGATCAAGCAGGCAATAAAAATGAAAGTTAGTAGCCTACAGGCTTTTCTTTCAAAAACAAAGATCATTTATCTGTAACAGACCAACCAACCAGTCTGTAACTCATCTGTGGCAGACTTGGTATGTAGCTCTCTATTCCTTGGTGGAAATGGCCTGCTTAATTTAGCACAGAATTAGTTCATGAGCATAGGATGAATTATTCTTTCGGTGTTGTGATAGAATGCAGGTTCCTTTCTTCTCTTTCAAACCTCATAACCATGGTCTCCAGCTACTTTCACAGTGCATCCAGACATTGGACATGCCAATAGTTGGTGTCTGTAGATGTTGTTTTACTAGCAGAACTCACCTTGAAAGTTGTCTGCCAGCTCTAATAGCTGTGCCACTTAGGTAGAAGCACAATGCAGGTGGAAAAAAAAGTGTTATTTACAGTTTTCAGTTATTTATAGCATAGAGTACTTGTGGATCTCCACATACAGAACTGAGCTAGAGATGTATGTGTGTGTGTCTGTAGAGATAGATAGATAGATAGATATGTGAAAGACATTAAAGGCATACATTGAATTTTATATGTGTAAATGTACATGCTGTTATTGCAGTATAATTCAAGCAAAGGAACATGGTATGTCTTATGGTGATTTTTTTTCCCAAAATTATTTTTTCATGTAATGGCATATGGATCTAATCAACTACGATTCCATTAGCAAGTCACACAGTCCAGAAGGAACAAGTTTGTAGAACAGAACAATTGGTGCTGGGGCCCTGGTATGCAAACTATACTTATTTGGGAAGGAGGCAAGAATGGCAGGTGTGTTTACATTGAACTAGATTTAGTCTGGTCACATAGACTAAATGACCATTGACTGTCAAAGTTTATTCCTGGAGCGCATATTTTGGTTTACTTTCATCCAGAGGGATTCCAGATAGTGTGTACTGAGACCACTCAGTCATGCAAACCAAAGCACTGTAAGTGGGGACAACTAATCGACATGCCTCAGGAGCCACAGGTTGCAAGGAAGCTGTTCAGCAGTTTAAATCTAAGAATTTGTGTCAAATAATAAATTCTATGAAGGACCAAATGACTCTGTCGTTGCTTGCTAGTTTCTGGTTAAAGTAGTGATTCTGTTTTTCAGAAAAGCAAAAAAAGAAGAGTTTACCTGAATCTTGTTTTATTTGAGTTAATTTAGAAAGCAGTTAAATTCACAAATGTCTTTCATCTTGCAGCTTGAAACTCTTGTGGAATTTGATTGTGTAAACAATGAGGTGCAACTTGTTGAGAGGAGAACTTATTCAATGCATTGACTGTAATTGCGCCTCTGCAATTCACAATGGTCGTGAAGTCTTTACTAGTCTCAAAAGAGCGGTAGGAGGTTCTACTGCTGGAATGACTTAAAAAAACAGAATGATTTTGGCTTTTAAGCCATTCTACGTGCACAATTGTAATCCCTAACTTCTCACCTCTGGGGCAGAAACTTTTGTTCTGTGTCATACTCCAGTTTCTGAATGACTCCACTGTCACAAAGTGGCGTTAAGATTTGTAGGTGCTTTCCCTTAGTTAATTCATTTGTGTGGCTGCCCCAAATACTGGCTTGGCTTTGGGAGTACACAGCAATCAGTTTGACCTGTTCAGCTTCAATGGAATTAAGTGTCTGATAATAATTTTCCAGCTTGTATTTGGATCTGGGGACTGTGGCGTGCAAGAACAAATACCCATGATGTGATTTTGGAGACTGCTGGTCTATTTGCAAATCTTAACAGAGAACGCTGCCGCTGACCATGCCTTCTGCTGTGTCCGTATCTGCTAGTCTCGCTGTTCAAACCTCTGGGTTTGCCATTGTCTCACTCTCTGGTTTTCTATGCCATTGCTTTTCTGGATCCAGTTAGAGCCAGCCATTCACAAGTTTTGTGGTGTTTTGAGCTGACTCACCAAGTGTGTTCAAGGTGGTAGGATCTAGAGGTAAGCTCAAGACTTAATCCCTTATGGCACTATTTTCAGTATCTTTTGTTTCTCCAGGCTTCCTTTGAACATTTCTGTGGGAATGATTTTAGCGTTAGCATTTTAAAATATTGATTGATTCTGATTCCTGGGAGAACAAAATAAAGGGGATTGTAAAATGGTCAATCACTTCTCCCCGGTTTTTGAGTAACTCATAACATTCTGGTATTTTCATTGGAATTATTCTGGGCTGTTTTCTTGCTAGTCAATATTAGTGTTTGGCTTTCCAGATACGATCTGATTATTTTTTTCTTTTCTTCTATAGGCAAGTAATTTAGTGTAATTTTCCCACAGGTTTAGAAAAAATTACTACATGAAGGATTTTAAATGTCTACATTTTTTACTCTTATCTGCTAGATCTGAGTACTGCTAGATCTGCTGCCTGAAAATTACAATATTGCAGTGCCAATTCTTTGTTGAAGGTGGCAACATGCTTGTACTGGGAATTTGTCCAACCATTCAGAGAGTTTAAAAATCCATTTAGTTCTGATGTCTTGTGTTCTGGTAAGAGTGGAAGAGATTGGGGGTGGTGGGGGTGGTGGGGGTGGATAATTGTTTAAAACAGACAGTACTTCATTCCAGTGAGGCAAGGTATGTCTTAGAAAATGTTGGCAGTATTTTGAAAATTAATAGCCACAAATTCAGTGCTACCAGATAGTGCTTTCATGTGAGGCACATCTGTGGCCACCAGTTCAGAAGAGACTCTCACTAAGCACTGCTAAACTTTTTATGTACCAAGACTTTGGTACAAATTCTGGCTATTTAAAACTAGAAGACACAAGTGAACCACCTGCATCAACCATATCCGTCTCAGTATTTCCATTTCATCCAATTATACTGTACTGAGCCAAATAATCTTCCTTCATTAAAGTGTAATTTGTATTCTAAGGAAGCTTGTTTACATAAAAATGATCCATTCTTTTGAGGAAGACTAAATGAATAATCATAGACATAATAATCTAATGCTTCTTAGTTTAATAGTTCCCAAAGTACAGTTTAACTTCAAAAGTTTTGCAATATCACAATAATTTGTACAACCTTTATGTAAATTTGACTACAACTTAAAAACTCATTTCTCCCTCTGTTGTCTAATACAACTCTGTTCTAAAGAAACTGAAACATTTATATTTAGATACTTTATAATTCCATTTTGCAAATCATGACTGTTCTTCTGGTAACATTTTTAGTGTGAGATTGACACAGTGGGGGAAGCTTTCGCATCTGCTAGTTCACATTGCTTTGGAGTATGGTTGCAGCTTGAAATTAAAGGTACTCCTTTAATATTCTTCTTTATGATAACCACTGTTTTATCAGTTTGGCTTAATTTTTGTTTTATATCAATGTGAATCACTTACTAATGGGTGGAATGTTCTATTAGAAGAAAATCGATTTTAGTTAGGATGCTTAGCTTGGAGATGATACAGTATTTTGCTTTCTGCTTACCAAAGAAAGCATATATTACTGGTGCTAAAAATACAAAAGGTTTTTGCTTTGGGAAAAGTATGACTTAGGCAACTTAATAATGAGATTTGGAACATGTGGCATCCAGTTCCTGATGTGGAATGACAGGAGGCCATTAGTCATGTTTCCTGTAAAAACGCACAACTGCTTGAGTCCCCTGTGTGCTGATGAAGTGCTTACTGACTGAATTTCTAAGCATCTAGTTCTCCTATGCTGACACTTGAAATGATTCACCCACTAGTGTGTTTGGGACAATATCATTCCCATTGCACAAATCCAGACTCATAAAAAAACTTCGAAAGAAGGCTGCAGGAATTCACTTATGAAGTAGCATTGTGGTAAGTGACCTAGTCTGCAAATTGTGATTTAATATTCAGTAATTCAGTAAATACAACAAAATGATCTAGTACTGACTGAAATATTAGTAAATGAGTTGTTAAAATGAACAGAATCCCATTAGTCTAACCTGCTGTGTTTATGGCAATGAAAAGCTGTATAATTGGTTGAAAGGTGTAACATAAAGAAAAAAATATTTTTGATAAATATTGTCAAACTGGTGTAAACCCAAGGACTTCTGGGAGCTTTTTCTTTTGAGACTGTGTGGTGAATGCTGTTGGAATTTTACTAGGGTACTTGTAATAGGTGTCACTGTGAATTTCTGAAGTCTAATACTTACAGGTGAATAGAAGCAAAAAGATTTGCTTCCTCATTTGGAAATAATACTCCAACCGCAGCCATCTTGGACAGTAATCTGGCCTTAATAAGCTTACTATATTTTTACTGCACATTTCACTTTTTTGCAAAGCAGGCATTTTATTATTTGCGTATTTTGCAATTCTGTGGTTCTAAATGGAAGACTGTGTCCCACTTGTTAACAGGAGACAGCCTGACCTGTCTGATCATTTGATGTAGTCTTGTGATAAGTTATGGACTTACTTCCATTTATTTTTTCAAACATGGTCAAAGTTATGACTGTACACCTCTCATCAGTTACAGGCCAAATTTACTGCTTAATATAGGTGCTGCATTTTAATAGTAGCCTGCGGCAGATAATGCAAAATAATGTGGCAGTAGTGCTTCTCCATGGCTGTTATGCTAAACTCCTTAGATCAGAAAATCTAACAGCTGTTGGTAAAATATATTTATTTAATGATTTATTGCAACTAGCATTATTTTGGGTTGCTGCTGTGTGGAGTTTGTGGGTTTTTATTCCCCATTGAGTTTTCTTTCCCTTATTCTGTGTATGTTAGTTTGTTTTTTTTAACCTTTCTCCCCAGACAACGATCCAGGTTTGTTACTGGAGCCTTTGTTTTTTTGTTCCTTCTCCACCCTATTCCCCTTTGGAGTAGCGAGAGACTCCATCTGTTTTGAGCAGATGGGTGAGGTTAATAGCTTACATTTGTGTGTCTGTGTCTTCTGCTGTGAGGATAAGCATTTGGTAAAGAGAAATCAGTACAGCCGTGCAGCTTATGCAGAGTGCAACCGTTTGAGTGACAATCTACCAGGCATGGAGTACGAATGTGCCTGCGGGAGGTGCTACAGGGGCCTGGGTCTTCTGCTCTCCTTTTTGGGAAGGGAGTAGTGCAAAAGAGAGACCAGAAGCAGGGCTCTTTGGAAGGATGTTCCTGTTATCTTTGATCGCAGGAATCAGTTTTAGCTGGCCTTTATTCAGTTTCTACACAGTTCAGTTTTTAGGCTATCAGTGCAGTAATATCTGCAGAATATCTCTGACAAATTATCAAACTGTGTAATTGATTAGCATGGGTTTAATGTCCAACAGCAAATGTTAGTTAGCTGAGGTGAAAGTTTTCAAATGAATTTCTGTTTTCAGATTTTAATTGGGAAAAAAAAGGGGGGGGAAATGAGAAGTAAATAAAAAACCTAACAAGCTTGGCTTTCAACGAAAATGTCCGAGAGTTACACTTTTTTATGTTCTCTGACATTACTTGCAAGGGAATTTTTTTTTTTTTAGTTTCCTCAATAAGATCCTTGTGAAAGCACTTTAGCCCACAAGAGTGGGAGTTTTCCTTGCCTTCTTAATGGCTAAGAAAAAAGGAGAAACTGACACATTTCTTCTGAAATCTAATAATTCATTCTGTAAGATGAGTTTTGCTCCAAAGAAGCATTTATTATGGGGTACACTAGAATATGAACTAGGCTTTTTTTGCTGTTTTGTGGTAGCTGCCTGCATGAATGTTTTTATCACATGATGTACAATAAATGTGAGGAAGTGTACCCCTTACTTGAAGGAGATTTAGTTGTTGTGAAGTAAGAGCTTGCACACAGGCAGTTAGTGAAGAGTGCCTAATGAATTTATATAATTTTCCAAGTTTCTTTGTGACTTTTAAAACAGAGACAGTTTGACTTGCCGGATTTTTTTTTTCTGTTATGGACAATAGAACACAAGCTTCAATTCACATCAAAGAGTTTAAGGAGGACTTTTGATCCAGTTAAAAATACAGGTGTTTTTAAAACAGTTTATTTCAGCAGGTAAAATGCACAGATTTAAGTGCTCTGTTGTACTTACTGCAGTGACTGCAGGTCTTTTGGATGCACCCAGCACTTAGGCAAGTTTTGCAGCCTATTCCACTGTGCTGGAAATAAATTAGCGTCTGGAGTAGCTAATACAAACTAGATTAGGCTGCATATTCATAGTGGTCTTCATTCCAATATTTTCCATTATTTTCAGAAAAACGTCCAGATGAGGCTCCTTGAAAAAGAAACATCTGTGCTTTTTGGGGGAGTTTTGAGTTGGGCGAAGGTTTGAGATACTGAAAAGGTATAGATGAAAAGGCAATAAATATGTCTGCTTACCTCTATCCTCAAGAACACCAGGTCGTTCATGTTGGATAAGTTATTAGAGGTCTTATAATGCATGGGAAAGAAAATAAGAGTTACATTTTAAAGCCTTGATTCATTAATTTGCCACTCTTGGAACATGGCTATAACACTTGTAAAGTTTTGAGGGTTTTTTCAACCTGCTAGTGGAAAACTTTAGATTGATTTAAGTGATTGGGGTGGTGGGGACACAAGAATTTGTTTTCCAGTTAGTGAAAATTGTAAGTTATTTCTGTGAAGACAGCCAAAACCATTAAAGAAGAGTCACAGCCATCTTCCCAGTTTGCTGTTTTTTCAGAGAATAAAGCAAAAGAAAGAGTTTTGAGGGTGAAAGAAGATGGCTGTGCATAGCATAAAGAAGCACTTCATCAAGAAGCACTTGTGCCCTCCTCCCTCCCCCCCCCAAGCACATTAATTTTGGATTTTACAGGATAGATTAATTTTTGTTTAAGTATAACCCCTCATAATCCAGAAAATTTTGTAAGCAAGCAGGACCTTTTTCTTTGTAGATGAACAAACAGGCAAAAAGCATGATTTGTTCAAGGTAATAGAAGGAATCTCTCAGGACTGAATAGAAGACTCTTGGAGGGGTGACATCTGAAACACTACACTCACATTACTAGGCAACACCCTTCAGTAAAAAAGCATTATACTTGACTTTACTTTTGAAAAGATGATGGAAGATCTGAAGAGCCTACTTGATTGTTCCCTGAGATGAGAAAATCAATTCCTTACAGCATCAGAGGAAAAGATATATAGAGTGCTAGAACCTTGATGAAGAATATAAGGCTGAGGATTAAGAAAAAATATTCTTTGGCTGTTCTTGAAAAATATTTTACTGACTTTCAGTTCTGTGTGGTTGACTCCTGGTTGCAAGATAAAGACTTCCAAAGTGTGTGACCCACCTGTATTCTACCCTGTCAGTGAGCCAAACTGTTTTTGGTGTAGATCCTTTTCTGGTCCCCTTACTTTAAATGAAGAAGAAAATCCAGTTTTCATAAAAGCCAAGATCAGTTCTGGATATATTTCTACATAAGACAGATTAAGTTCCCAGATTCTTAGGAAGATCAAAACTAAATTTAATTTTAAGGGCCCTGATCAATATGCAGATAAAGGCCATATTTCATATCACAAGCAGGATGAGGTATTGGCTGATAAGAAGAGAATTTCCTTTACAGAAAATATATGAAGAAAACAGCTTCGTGTATTTGCATGCAGAAGCAAATGGAGAGAAGACAGGCTATTGTAAATTGTTGTTGGATATAGAAAATGGACTTGCTGGATATAGAAAATGGACTTGAAATAAATTCTTTTCTTTCTTCTGGGACAGTCTACAAAAGGAAGAAACGTGATGTTCCTTGTCCATGCTAAAGAAAGACAAACCTGTTTCTCTTCTCTATAGTAGAGGAGAGTAGTTCTCCTTATTTGGGAGAATTTCTTAAAGCTTCAACGTGTCTGTCTTTTGAATTTATTTCTTGTGTCTGTGTCATGTGCAAAGTGTTCACAATAATTCAATTTTTCTATATTAGATGCTAAAGATTTATTATTTGGCACTTTGCCCTGTCACATAAAAGAATGTGTATCTGAACTCTCAGACAATATTTGAAACTGGTGGCAATTGTTATGAATAATTCCTAGGCAATTTGCATTCCCTAAGAGATTTCCTTTTAGAATCCTTTGACTGTTTGCATTCAAAAGAAAAACAAAATCCCAAATTCACATCTGCAACAGTAATTCCTTCCTTACAACCTCATCTTTAGTTTGTAGCTATTCAGCTATAATTTCCCTCAAATAGTAAGTAGAAGCAACTAAAATATTTTTGGTGAATGTTTTATTTATAAATGTTGAGGGTAAACTAACATCCACTGAACAGATGAGAAAAAGAAAAGAGGAGCAAATTCATGCTGTAAGGGGACTTTTCACAATATATTTAGTCAGTCAGCACAGGATCAGACAAGGCTATGAAGATTTCTCAAAGGTGGAATCATTAAGTTTTCATGAATAAGTTGTAAACCGGTGCTCTTCGTTGCTCTTGCTTTTTTCACTAGAGAGTATTTTTCACTTCCTACCCAACTATAGCAACTAAATGTATATTTCTATTTTTATGCTTAGATGTTTTTTCTCACAGTGTTAGCTACTGATGAGTGTGTAGAATATGGAGTTGGGATTTAAAGTTTGTGAAAACATTGAGATGTATTAGATCTAATGCTGTTCCTATTTTTATTGCTGAATCTTTACTGCCATCTAATAGAGAAGATTTTAAGTCTGTATTTTTCTTGAGGGGGATGAATGAAATGAGACACTTTTCTCTCCTATAGTATGCCAGAGCCTCTTGTGATCTTGCAGGTACTCTGTTAGGAAAACTTTAAGGGCATCTGAGGTCCATTATGAAAGATTGTGGAGGAACTCTGCCAACCTCTTGTTCTTTCTTTCTATTTTGATGTACCCTTCAACTCAGTGAGTACTAGTTTTGTAATTTGCCAGCACTCTGGAGAGCTCTGGCAACAAACATCTTATTTGTATATAAAGAAGTACTGTATCACAAGGAAATCATACTTTTTTTTCATAGAATCAAAGAATAATTCTCTTGGAAGAGAAGTCATATGGTCATCTGGTCAAGCCTGCTTTGCAAAGCGGGTTCAGCCCCAGGTTGCTCAGAGCTTTGTACAGTTACGTTTTGAAAACTTCCAAGGATAAAAACCTGTACAGCATAAGCTCTCTAGGCAAGCTTATCCAATTTTTCTTACAGTGTTGTGGTTTTGAAATCCATTCTCATTCCTGGACGCCAAAGACACCAAAGATGTTCTTCTGAGCTACCAAAAAGTCTCTGCAGAGGTGTGAAAATATTGTGTGAAGAGTGTCTAGAAAAGAAAGGAGTCAAGCACGTCACTGAATCTGTAGCATCATCTCCTACCTTCAGATAGAAAAAAAAAATGGGAGAAGCTTAAGACAATGGGTGATTGCCTGGAAAAAACTCCACTGTCCAGTGTCAGGCTTTTTTCTGGTGTTGTCTCTTCTTGCAAAGAAAGAACAGAGGGACTGATCTGTTTTAAGCTGATTTCTGCATCTTCCAGCAGAAAATTGGCACTGTCCGTAATTTGGGCCACTCTTCATTGTCGTGATCCAGTCACTTACTGTTTCATTCTGACCATTATCCATGTCTGGGAGTGAAAAGGGCATGTTGATGGCATTTGTACATTTTCATGGTAATTTACAATTACTTCTGGAACAATTTAATTATTTTGAGACCCCCATATCACATCAAATACGGATGCTGAATGTGGCAGCTTCTTCCCACTAGAGCTGACAGGCCAGAAGTAACAAAGGGGGACTTTCTCCCACCTGGAAATTACATGGAATATTCCTTAGAGTGGCAACAGATCAGATCTCTACCAGATTTCCTCAGCAGGTGAAGTGCATTTGAATAAACTGGTGAGTTGTGTTTTCTGCCACCCGTACAGTCTTCTACTAGAATAAGGTTAAACTGACCTGTTCCTTCACAGCAAACTAATGCTGTGATGTTTCTTAGAGCTATTGTTCCAGACTTTCAACAAAATGATTTCATTGCATACATTAGACTGTTCATAATTTCAGCTGAGAGAAACAGCTTGAACTCTGGATGCTTACAAGTGGACTTTGTTATGTGGGGTAGCCTAGAAGTTCAAGGGGCTGTGCCCTCAATTGATTTGGACTTCTCTGAGGAAGAAGGGCTGTCTGTCATATTTCCGGTGTGAAATTCTTACAGTGAAACAATATATGATTGCCCCAAAGATGGAGCTTTTTCCATTCAGTTTTCCAGTTTTAGTGCTTTCTAGTTGCATAAAGACTGGAAAACTTGGATAACAATAATAGCAATTTGTGATGCTTTTGCTGAATTCTATGCTGTCTTTATTATACACTTTTTCCAAGAATTTAAAATTTTCTACTGAGGATCTCTCTCTCAAGACCCTATTTAAAAATACTTTTTTTGGCCCATTAAAGATAACTTTGCAGCAACCATGCTTATGTTGGGTTGTGTAAACATGGGTCTTTGTTTTCTTTCCCAAACAGCCCGACATTGAACTTGCCCTAATTTCCAAAGCTAAAGGGAAAGTCACTTGCTATCTTTCACATCTCTTCTCTTTTGGATATGCCAGCTTTCTGCAGTGCAAAAGGATCAGTGCAACCAAATCTCTGTTTTGCGGATTTCAAAATTTCCTGAAATGATGAGGGAAATTCTCCTTGGTTACTGTGTTGAGAAGTTTATCAATTATTTGTTTCTGTTATCTTCAGACCCTTTGTTTCAAACGCCATTCAAAGTATTGAATTATTGAATTATCTCCAAATGATTAGAGCACTTAGCATGTACTTCCCAGTGCACAGTTACATGCTTCAGGCAATTGGTATTTTTATTTGAAAATCTGTGAACTGTTGTAGGAGTTTCCTGTCTCTCTGGTTTAGCAAATTATGAATGTGGCGTGGTGTCCTGGTTCTGGCAGGGATAGACTTAATTTCCTACCTTAGTAGCTGGTACAGTGCTGTGTTTTGGATTTAGGATGGGAACAAAATTGATAACGCACTGATGTGTTAGTTGTTGCTAGGTAGTGCTTACACTAGCCAAGGACTTTTTAGTTTTCCATGCCTTACCGACTGAGAAGGCTGCAGGTGCACAAGAAGCTGGGAGGGGGCACAGCCAAACTGGCCAAAGGGACATTCCATACCATGTGACGTCATGCTCAGTACATAAACTGGGGGAAGCTGGCCGGGGGGGCCGCTGCTCGGGGACTGGCTGGGCATCACTTGCTTTGTGTATTATTATTATTATTATTATATTGTTGTTGTTATTATTATTATTATTATTATTATTATTATTATTATTTTATTTCAATTATTAAACTGTTTTTATCTCAACCCACGAGTTTTTCTCACTTGTGCTTTCCAATTCTCTCCCCCATCCCACCGGGTGGGGGGGAGTGAGCAAGCGGCTGCGTGGTGCTTAGTTGCCGACAGGTTAAACCACGACATGTGGTCTGATTTCTCTATCTTCTCTTGTCTTTGCATGAACAGAAGATGCAAGACTTCCATCCGTGATTTTATTGTTGTCATCTATGCTTCCCCCCTGACAATTTTTCCTTAGAGTGCTTTTTCTAGATGCTTTCTCCACTTACTGGCATATGGCTTTGTTTTCGATATCAAGGAATTACTTTATGCTTGGGGGGTTGTTTTGATCTTAAAAGATGGAGACAAAAGCCCTTGTGTGAACTGGTTATTTGTTTTTTAGATCCACATGATTTTTCCTGTTACTTACCTAATGCCAGAAGTGATCTTGTCCACAGAAGCCAAACTCTGAGCTTTTTAGCTAGACTGCTTCTAAAGGAAGATACATGGTCCTCAGCCTGGCTTTTTCGGCTAATTAAATCTGAGTGTTTTATTCTAGGTTGTAAACCTCCTCACTCAAAATCATGCATTTCACAATAACCCTAGATCATTCTCTGTGTGGAGCTTGGGTCAGTGTAGATTAACCTGAAACAGTAGGTTGAGGCTTATGTTCAGCCGCTCCTCTGTTAGGATTCACCATCACAGGTATTTGCAGGAGTTAGCTAACCTGAATGGAGAATCCTTGACAACACTGTTGCATGAATCCAGGTGCTTCTTAAAATCTCTCAGTGCTGGCCAGATCTTTGCAACAGCTCTTGTCTGTTTAATGAAATTTGGGACTGTTTACTGTGTATTTATGAACACCATAAGCCAGATGAAGCATTCCTCTCAAGTGTGACTGAATGTGTTCTTATCTTGTCATTGGATGTTTGTCTTAATTTACTATCCTTGTGTTCTTTGCTGCATTTGTGTCTTTTCTATTTTTCTTTTCCAGAATACAACACATTTTCAAATGCATTGAAGAGATGCTGTAGCCAAAAGAAGAACTCTGTGTTCAGTCAGCGAACAGATGAAGCATCCGCTGCTCAGTATTTTCAGGTAATGAAACTTCAGTGCCAGTTTGTGAAATCTAAGTTACTGTTGTTTTTTTGACCTTTGTCACCAGGTCAGTTAGAAAGAGAGCTTAGGTTTATTTAGAGGATGGTCAGGACATTGGTAATTTAAGTACCAAGTAATTTAAGGTAAGATTGATAGAAGACGGGCTTTATCTTTTTTCTGTTTTTCCTCTCCTCCTTTTAGTTTTATGGCTGTCTGTCTCAACAGCAGAATATGATGCAGGATTTTGTGAGGACAGCCACTTATCACAGAGCTATCCTACAGAACCACATAGATTTTACAGACAAGGTAAGCTCTGTTAAGAGTCTTAAATGTTCCAGCATGCTGCTTAGGCTCTAAAATTCAACTTGCCCTGTAGCGCAACACTGATCAGACTGGAGTCTTTTCTCACCTGGGACTTTGTGCATGAATATACTAATTCATGTGCGCTTTATATTATTAATGTTATTGTCAAGCACGTGAATGACAACACATGATGGTGATGGTACATCCTCAGGATGAATGGCGCCAAACATGGATCCAAACATGACCTACAAATTCCTCTGCTGTCTTCTGTGGACAATCTGGGAACCTACACGTATATGTTTCTTGATATTTTGGGCTGTTAACATTCCCATTTGGCATCTTGGAGCTCACATACAATATTAGTTTCCCTATCTTAACTGTTGACTGTGTATTTGCTATTGTGCCATATAATCTCTTGCAAATACCTGCAAAGATATTCTAGTTTATGTCTCTTTCATGGAGGTCTACACTGAATGTTTTTACACCCCACAGTCATTACAAACTGAGTAAGCACATAAGTGGCTGCTGTGACTCCATTTGTACAAAGCAAAGATTTGGAAACAATGCAGGAACTTACAACTTCAGATGCCAAACTCATCTCTAAAATATGTATATAGATCTTGAAGACTACTGTAATGAATATAACGATGATGATTACTTCTTTATCTAGTCCTCTGCCTCTCACATTGTCCAAACCAGGCACTTCAGCAAAAGGCAAAAGAAAACTTACAGTGGGGAGATGTAGGATAATCTGCCTCCCAGCCACATATTAAGTGGTTTTCTAATTTCATTTTTTTAAGCTCCTTGAAAGGCAAAGCATAGAACTAGTATATTTTACAACGTTTTTTCACTTTTTTTGTCTATTGTAAGTAGTCACACTAACTAGAGACTTTCTGACCCTCTCCAGGACCAGTGCCTATGCACACTCTTCTCTGATTCCACCCTTAATACAGCAACAAATTCCATAATATAATCACACGTTATGCGGAAAAGTATCTCCTTTAGTAAGATTTCTAATTTATCAGCTGTCTATTTCTGTCATTTTACTCTTATGTTGTGCAGCAAAGGAGAATTGAAGTTCTAATTTCTTTATATCATTCCTCCATTGCATCAATTTTTGTTATCTCTTCTTATGTAGTCTTGCTTCTGAGGTCAGTGTTCTCAGTCCTCTCTGTCTTTTTCTGTATGAAGAAATTGCACGTGCCCTGTTATCATTCTTGCCCTCTTTCTCAGTGTCACCATTAATTCTGCAGCACCTGTTTTGAGAAGGATTGGCAGGAGTTATGCATGGTAGTGTAGACAATGCCATACAATTTTTTAATATTGCAGAAGTCCAACTTCCTAGTTATTCTTTACTGTACTTCTCATAAATCTTGACTTTTTTTCCTGGGACTGCATCTGTCCATTGAGCATTGATCTTCACCAAACAATTCATAATAGTGCCTAGGCTTTTTGTTGTTGTTGTTGATGATAATGATGCATTTAGAACTTGGATGGTATATGAACAGTTCATATTTTCCACAAAGATATATTAATCAGCACTGAATTTAATTTATCTGTGCATTTTCCGGTGGCCTACCTTCACTCTCTCTCTCTGCTTTTTAATCACTGGATGTTGTTGTGTCATCTGCATATCTTCCTATAACACTGCTCAGCTCTCTTAATAAAATAATAAAAAACCAGCAAAAAATATTAGACTACATGTGACCTTCTGTAAGCAAATAGACAGTTTGTAAGCAGCAGCCTA
>NW_008825104.1:661810-679959 GCF_000699105.1 Pygoscelis adeliae
AGGTCTCAGAATGTCAGCTGAGACCATGTGAGCTCTGTTTATGATGTTTGGGTAGCAGACTGCAAAGAAAAACAATAGAGAAAATGAAGCTGCAATTATTATTTTTTTACCTTGTCCTTTTTTTGTCTTCTCTCCTTTTCCCTTCTTTTCTCTCATCTTCCTGTGTGCACTTTCTTTTAAAAGGAGCCTCTGACTTCAACTCACACCAACGTAAATGGCTTTACTACATCACAGAAAAGAGTCTTTAATAACATATAAGCAAATACCGAACAAAACATTTCCCTTTAAATGTGTAGCATATTTATGGTCAAAATGAGGAGAGTTGTAAGTGTGAAATTTATCTGAATTGTTTAAGATCATTATGTTTTAACTATTAATTAAGTTTAGTGATAAATTCAAGTGCAGCTGGTAATTTTTCTTTGTGATGCAACTTAGGTAAACTGTGCTTCTTTAAAAACTACACTTAACTATCTACTTTCATAGAAGTGAAACAAACCTTTATAGAAATGAAACAAATAGGTTTCAGTCTGTAATTTCTTTCAGGCCTGAGACAATCTTCCTCTCCTATTTAATTCAGTAAGGTTAGTAAACTAGTGGTGTACACAGGGCTGCTCCAGTTTGCTATAGGCATCAGAATCAAACCCCAAAGCACGTGGTATTGGATGATACCAGCTGGGTAAGTGGAGCTACTATATAAAAAATTGATTACATTTTGTATTGGAATATGTAACTTGAATATATAGTGAAAGAAACAGCAGAGAGAGGATTTTATTTGCCATTGGCTTCTTTCCAAATAGGATGCTCCCATGTTATAATGCAAAAGGCAGATTTATCTCTGTGGGTAACCTATCCATTCCATTTTTGTGCCTGCAGTAAGGAATTCAGGTTTTGCATACTCTCTGCCTCTGTAGGAAGTCTTGCTGCTGTGCAGTAGTACAGCTTGCTTGCTTTTGCTCTTGGTTTATTTATTTTCCCAACTGTTGGAGGTGCCTTGGCTTCTCTTCAGCATACCTAACAGTAAGACTATTACAGGCTGGGTGTTGTTGGCCACCCACCTAGAAAATGATCTCTCTTTTTCCTGATTCTGTTGAGAAATGGCAATTTTCAGAATAAATGTAGCTGAAAAAATTGAACTACCTACATTGTGGCAAAATGCTTTCCCATGAGAACCTGAGAAACCCATTGTGCTGAGACTTGATCTGTTGGAAATATGGCAACTATATTTATCCTACATCCAGAAACTATAACGCAGGCAGAAACATTTAGTGATGGCAGTGAGGAGATAAAAAAAGCAAAAAAGACGTAATTATTTTAATAACTCCATTATTGGAAAAAGTTTTATTCAATTGCTATTTGTCTTATTGTTTCCTACCTACTCTGCATCCCCCACATACATTTCTTTACCTTTGTTGCCTCCTTCCCTAAATTCTGTAGTGATTTATTATACAAATGTTTTGCCTATAGTGAAGGGATATCTAGTGATAAAGTATATTTTTTTTCTTATTCTAGCCTTTGTTTATTTTGAAAAAAATATCTGTATGAGAAAGTGCAACAGGTTGTCTGAGTTATGCTGGACAAAATTAATTCTGGACCCTTTGAGAGGGTTCTTGGTGATAAATTCAAACACTGTCTGTTAGAGGTAAGCTACTTTAGGACAAACTGGCAGTAGTGCTTGGACTGACCATTTATGTCTACTGAAGCTTAAAAGAATAAGGAGAACTCATTCAGAATCTAATGAATCTGAGGCTGGGTTCTTCACATTAATATGGTAATTCTTACCAGCATATATTCCTTTATATTTCTCTTAGAAGGAGTCGCCTTAGAGCTTTCACTAATTTTTTTAGTAAAACTTTGTCTTAGATTTTGAATTGTTATAGAGCCAAAAGGGGGAGTTCCAAGTGTTTTAATTAGTTATACTAAAAAAAAATGCTCATAACTAAATTTTACAGTATCAGTGTCTAATGCTGTTTCAAACTGAGTAAAGGCTGACACATTTCTACTTCTTTTGAAAATAAGTCTTAGGTTCTGAGCCTTTTGAATTTTTTTTTATTTGTAGTCTATTTATGAATAGTTTACTTAAAAGCAAAGCAACTAGAATTAGAACATCTCCAATGATCCTGGATGAAGGATCACATAAATTAACTATTCACATTGTGCAGTCAGACACATGCTAAAAAAAAAAAAAAGGAGGAATATTTTCTATATATAATCTTGCTGATATATAGTAATTTTGAATGATAAATGTCATTGTAGATATATGATATTTTTGCTTTTAGGTTTATGTGTTCGCCCTGTTCTTGCTCTTCCTTGTTTGACCTCTGCCGCCTACCCCTTTTATTCAAAAGTGCTTTTCAGGACTCTAATTGTGCAAGTACTCAAGCATACAAGCATATTTGCACACGTGAGTAATTCCCATTAAATTCACATTAGGAAAGCTATTAATCTGTGTAGTTGAAAGCAGGAGCAGTACTGAACAGTGGTCAGGAGGGTAGGGTATAGGTTATTCCTGACTCTGATTTCTGATAATTGCTGAAGTAGCTGCATTCACATTTCAAAATAAATACTGAAGCACATACAATCTACCACCTTTCCTCTCAGTATGCATGACATCATCATCACCACCCAACTATCTGTCTATTATTTATTTTAAAATTTTACTTTTCAGAAAGAAGCATACTAGTACCATGTATTGTTATTTCACAGCACTTTGTCGTAATGACTGCTCTTACAGCTCTGTTAGGATGCTCTTCCTATGTAGCGGGAGCAAAGCTTTCTGTAGGAGATGCCAGTGGTAACAGCAATGCCACTTGGGGAGTAAGGTGTGCTATTGCAAGTTCATGGGATTAAAGTAATTTAGGTCAGAAAGAACCTCTGGACATCTCTAGTCCAAACCTCTACTGAAAGCAGGGCCAACTAGACCAGGTTGCTTAAGGTCTGTTCCAGTTACATTTTGAATGGATCCAAAGATGGAGATGCCACAGACTCTGTAGACAACCTGTTCCAGTGTCTGACAACTCTCACGGTGAAAAAGTTTTACTATATCTGTTGGAATTTCTTGTGTAATGATTTGTGTCCATTGCCTCTTGTCCTATCACTGTGTGTCTCCTTCAAGAAGTGTCTGACTCAGTTTTCTCTGAACTCCCATTGGGCAGATGAAGACAGCAGTAAGCTCTCCTGTTAGCTTGCCTCCTCTTGTTAAAACTAGAGAAACCGATTTCTCTCGAGCCTCTCTTCATATGTTATGTCCTCCAGCCCCTAATTTTCTTGGTGGACCTCCATGGGACTTGCTGCAATATGTCAGTGTCTGTCTTGTGCTGGGGAGATCAAAACTGGACAGTTCCCCAAATGTCATCTTAAAAATGGCTTTTCCCTGACCTCTGCTGGTTGCACTCTTGCTAATACAGCCCAGTATGCAGTTGGCCTTCTTGGCTGCAAGAGCTGACTCGTATTCAGCTTGTTGTTCCAGTAGGACCCTTAGGTCTCCTTTATTACAAAGCTGCTTTCTAGCAGTCATCCCCTCACTAGAGGCTGGGAATGTTTGTTAGCTGGAGATTGAGTAGAACATCTCCCCTGCTCAGCTTATTGATCACTACTATCAGGAAATTATCAAGACACTCCAGAAATCCCCTGGATTGGTTGTGCCCCACCATACCACCCTTCCAGTAGGAATTGGGATGGTTGAATTTCCTGATAAGTAATAAGGCCTATGATCATGAGGCTTCTTCCAGAAGGCATCGTTTCCCTCCTCTTCTTGATCAAGTGGTCTATAACAGATGCCTACCTCAATAATATCTGTATCCCTACCCTGTGTCTTCTCATCCCTACCCATAAGCTCTCAGCTAGCTCATTGTCTATTCCCAAAGCTCCAAGCACTTGAGTCATTCTTTGCATAGAGTACAACCCCTCCTCCTGACCTTCCCAGCCTATCCTTTCTGACAGCCTGTAGCCATCCATCGCAGCATTAGCTGTGCAAGCTATCCCACCATGTCTCTGTAATCCCTATGAGATGAAAGCTGTGCATTTATGTATGGACTTCAGATTCCTCATGTTTGTTTCCTGTGCTATGTGTGCATGTGTATATGTATCTCAGATGGCTCCCCTGTTGTGCTGCTTTTACAAGGGGTGCATTGTGCTGTCTTCTTGAACAGTTCCCCTCATGCCTTCTCTTCAGGCTACGATGACCTCCAACGACATGCACGTAGTTTTTTCGGCCCTCCTTGTTAGGTTGGAAAATTGATGGCAAAGATACTCTTGCCCTGCTTTTTTATATGATCCTGTCTCTCCCCAGCAGTCTTCATTCCTTAAGAAGGTACTGCT
This sequence comes from Pygoscelis adeliae, assembly GCF_000699105.1. Lineage (NCBI taxonomy): Eukaryota > Metazoa > Chordata > Aves > Sphenisciformes > Spheniscidae > Pygoscelis > Pygoscelis adeliae. The sequence continues at coordinate 666,128 of NW_008825104.1, forward strand.
CATAAAAGCTGAATTTATGTCTGATACCAGCTGCACAGCCAGGTGTTGACACTCAGGGCTTTTGCCTCTAAAAAGTGTCTGTGAAGATCCTAACTATCTCCTGTTCAGCCTCCCCAGTGGTACACAGTCTGCTGCTCTCCACCCATTGCTTCATACCTGGTGGCTCTCCCCAGCCAGAGCCCATCTCCCCCACAGGTCACCATCAATCCCAGCCTCAGGGAGAGTCATCAGCCATTCCATGCAGCCCAGCACGCATGCAGCAACATCATCCCTTACAAGTTCTGTCCTGGATCAAGGTCTGTGGTGTGCCAAGGGCTGTTGACCTACCAAGTCTTACAGGGCATGCCTATGCCTTGTTGTGCAGCCTCTAGTAATTCCCACACTGTGTCACATAAGATTTCTGAGCCCCTTTTCCCCTTGCTTCACTAATTACTGGACAAATGCTACCTCTGTTTCAGCTTTTTCAGTGTGCTGTGCTCATTTGTGTCTTCATTAGAGTCTTAATGTGGGTCAGGAGTGAGCTTCTGAAGTGAATTTCTATCATGGCCACTCAGGGTGCTTCAGTTCACATTGTGGAGTGGTCTCAGAGTAAGCAAGCTGGATTAATTTTGGATGAAACTGAACTGGTCTAAGCTAGAAGAAAAATCAGACTAGAGTTAGTCTTAATAAATAATCCAGAAAAAAAAATGTTCCAATACAGCTGTACCACCTGCTGATATAGACATAGGTATAGTGTAAGAAATGGCATCAGAATTAGGTCTGGTGCAAAAAGTCATACTTCTCCATTGGATGTTTTATGTTGAACTTGAGCAGTTGACTCTTCCTTATACTTTCCACATATGCAGAGAGAAAGCATTATTGTATTTGTATTTGTGGTTCCCATTGGGTATTAAGAAATAGCCTACCAAACCTTCTGTCAGACCTATGGTTCAATGAAATTGGCCTTGACTTGTCATTGTCTCCCTCCCTACTTATGTAACCAATACTTACTGTCACTTGCTGTTCTGAAAAGCTGGTTCTTCTGGGCATAGGAGCATATTCTAACACCTTCCAAAGCATAGAAACAAAACTGGATCTGTAACAGCCTGTCATCTGTGATATAAAAAATGAGCTTAATAAAATCTTTCAGTAGGAAAGAAAATTATTAAAGGGAGGGTTCTGGCTTCTACACCAAACTTGAGACTATGTGCAATATCAGAAGCAATGTTAATTTATTTTGCAGTGGAGTACTTCTGTAACACAGATTCATATTATCTACAACAGATTCAGGCCATGTGTTAGACTGCATTCTTTAATACTTAACCTAAATGTCATGTAGAGTAACTTTTAGGGAGTGGAATGTGCCCTTCATTCTGAGAGATTATTTTTCTGTCAAAACTATTCTGTTTGAATATAAAAAAATTTCTCATTGTGTTTTTAAAGGCTGGTAAGCAGTGTGTATCATATGGGAATTTGGGGCAAAGAAGCAATAAAGAACAGGGATAGCTGGTGGTATACTAAGCTGCAGTATTACTCTGAATCTATATTATATTTAAGCTTCTCTGCTCTTGACTCTTGAGATTGAATCAGGGCTGTAGCTCAGTTTCATGATTGAAGTGCTTTGAAATCTTAGGAGGTTCCAGTTCCAGGTGGCTTGAATCACCTAACAGGCTTGTGAATTTCGTATCTTGGATCAAAAATTAATGAGCATTTCAGTCACAGGGACAGGAAAACTGTCGCTCCTTGTTTTCAGTCAAGTACAAACCCGTAGGAGGAACTCGAATAGTGAGCTGTTCTGTGAAATTTTTCTCAAAGCTGGTATTAAAATTTTTGGGGAAGCAAGGTATTGCTATTAGCCTAATTCTGCTGGGCAGTATAAAAGTGAGCTTTGCATCAAAGATCACATTAGTCACATCATCTTAACCATTTCTCCAGCAGTTAGCCTCTCTTTCTGTGTACTTACGCCTCTGCATCAGTGTTAGGTGACCTGTACAAGAGAATGAAACTAGGAACTAGAGTCTTGTCTGGACTGTTGCAGCAGTTGCTGCCTTTGCATTACACTATGTGTTGAAACAAGAATTTTGACCCTTTGAAACATTTGTTCAGTCAACATTTTGGCTTGCAACAAGTGAGCCACCTGATTGATGGAGAAAATGAGGCGTTAGGATTTATGTTTAACTGAGGGCCCTTGAGAGACACCACATCAAGCAGTGCAATTAAAGGTCTAATACTGTCAGCAAGCAGAACCAATATTTGAACAAAGATACATACTTCGGTTTTATCCAAGATACTTCACATCACAGAGTGATTTTTCATTCAGAAAGACACGATTCTGTAGTCCTTCAGAGAATTATTGTTGTCATGTCTTCCCTCCCTCCCCAGTGTATTCAGACTAGGCTTGTTTTTCAAATTTTTCTCCTAAAGAAACTTAGTTACAAAAATCTATTTCCTCCAAACCATAACCATGTATTTACACATGAAAATAATCTACGGTCTTTTAAAAATATGCTATTGCTGCTAAAATAAAGATTAAGCGCATTAAAACTCTTCACTAACAAGTGTTTTCACTTTTTCAAGTGAAATTAGTAATATTTTTGCATAATGCCAGGCTTACTAAATGCAGGGTATAGCTATGAAAATTCAGTTACTTAAAAGAGGTATCAGGAAGTGACTTTTTGATTATTTTGTTTCTTTTGATCTGCCTTCTGTTTTCAAGGTGGTCCTAGATGTTGGCTGCGGATCAGGAATCCTTTCATTTTTTGCAGTGCAGGCTGGAGCTAGAAAAGTCTATGCAGTTGAAGCCAGTTCAATGGCAAAATATGCGGAGGTAAGTGTTTTTCACCTGAGCCAAGTGTTAGAATGGTGTAGACTGAAAAAGTTAAGAGATTAAGAACTGTGCCTCAAAAAGGCTAATGCTGAAGGCTTCAGAGTGATTTTTCTAAGAAGTCAGGTCTCTAATAGGCAACACTTTTTGGAAGGTAGTTTTTGAAGGTGTTCTAAATGTTCTAATGTGTCAAATAAACCATATGATTGTTGTTTGTGTGGAAAACGGTGAACAGTCATAACTGTGATAAAATTTTTTACTTTCAGAAGGAAAAAAAAATAAACTAGATGTTGTTTTCATTGGTTCTGTGCAAAAACATTCAGGTGTTTTTTTCTTAAGACTCTTGGACATCTATGTGATCAGACAATTGAGTTAGTTTCCTGCTAAGTGTGGTAAGTTCGGTCTTTCAACCTTCTTATGAAACTGTGTTCTTAGGGTTTAAAAAGGACATGTCCGAAGAATGCATTTAGTTTTAAAAGATATTTTTCAGGCATTGTTTTTACTAAGCATTCTAACATGATTTTAAAAAGAATTAAGCACTCAAAGTGGTATTGGTAACTAAATGCCTTAGGAGAAGTTCACTTCCTAAAAAGTGCTAATCCTAAATAGCAGCAACAGCAAAAATTTCCATGTTTTTTCTCACAGTCTCTGCTTATTTAGGTGAACATAAGAATGTGTGGGGGGAAGTGTGAGCATTATTGTTACAAATTTTGTCAACACTGATCACCTCTAGCTGAGTTTTAAAAATAGTTTTAATGTGGAAGAGGGTGGAAAGTGGTGAAGTGGAGGATTTTTTTTCACATACCTAGAAACAGGTTGCAGTATCTAGATGTTAATTTTTCTTTCTGCTTTACTGATCTACAGTATGAATGTTCATGAGCAACATTAGGAGTCCATAGTTCCTCTAATTCCACACAAAGAGCATGCAGCAGTTCAGTGAAAGTTCCTCCTGTGTGTCCTGATGCAGCAATCCAGCCTTGGTCTTGGTGAAGGCTGGCAAACACCAATTGTCAACTGTAACATTGTGAAGGAAATGCATGGCTGTTGGAAATTGAGATAATCTGTTTAGGTCTTAAAGAAGAAAATGTGGATATCAGACATTTTTATTTCTCTCCAGAAATAAGTCATTAGTAATGTATAAATTCTTTGTATTTTTCATTCCAGCTTAAATACAGGACTCCATAATCTCCCCATATACATTTTGCATTAACTTATGTATTGAGGAAAAGTGTTTTTTCATACAATCATTTTCTACTTCTGCCTTATTTGTGTTGCTATTGACAGATGTTTCCTTATTATGTGTGTGTTACTTTTAGAATTGGTAAGGATGTACTAACCTAACTGAGCATGTATGTACTGAAAGAACATTTCTATTTCCTTATTATAATTTGAATAATTAGAAAGATTCTTTGTAATTAAAGGGAACTTTTTTCTGATGTCTGTCATTTTGTCAGACCTATCAAAAGCATTAAAAATGTTAATATATGGAAGGTATCTCTTAGAGGGAAGGGTGGAGGGTGGTCCTTATTTCACACAGGATTTTGTAAACAGATATGATTTTGTACAATATCTTTGTTTCATGATAGACAGAAGTTTTACTTATGAAAGCATGATAAAAAGAGCAAAAGAGAACTTGCTCTTCCTAGTAGTAGTATAGTGTGTAGTAGTGAGTATAATGTATATGTTTTTGGTCACAGCTTTGAACTTGACTCCTGTCAGAAGTAAGCAAAATCACTAGTTGTGAAACTGCACATGCTGCATCTGTAGTGTATCAAATATTGTGTATTTTTTGATGCAATGTGAGTAAGATGTCTGGCAACTTATTGGTAGAGAAATAGCATTAATGCATTGATTTTAGAAATTTAATTGCTTTTCTCCTAGGGTGGATGAAATGCTAAACTGCTTAAAACTATGATAAAGAGGAGTAAAGAACCTTTGATTGATAAAGAGAAGTAAAGAACCTTAAGCAGCTGTAGATACTGGGGAATACTGGCTAAAATGTCAGAGTCTCAGTTTGATAATTCATAGATTTTTGGTCATTTCCTTCTCCTTCCAATTCCCCAAATGGGACTCAGTTTTCGTAAGAAATATGATAGATTTCTATAGTCATAATTTCCTGTGAAAACTTGTTCACTCGTGAACTGTATTGCAGATCAGCTGATCTATTAACATATAATATGTTTTAAGAATTTAAGTTTATTCAGTGTAAAGATGTTTAGCCTTAGGTATACTATTTGTCATTTCTTAATATTCCACAATGGGATTTCATTAGTATGGTTTATCAAGTATCTGGATTATGAGAAAAGCATTACTTTCCATCCATTTCTCCTCTCATTTCTGTATGGATTTATTACATTTTTCATCTGTTTCAGATCATATGTAATGTAATAATGTTGAATGTGAGATTAGTGAGTCTTGTTTCTTTTTCATTTTCTTTTTTTCATTTTTTCTATTTTAAATCAAAATACTTGAAACCAATACAATGAACTACTGACTGAAGGGAAATTATATTTGAACAATGTGAATTAATGCTGTAATACTTTTTACTGAGAGATTTTTTGGGTTTACAGTAAATTCCTCTTTGTGGTTGGAGGCTTATTTTGGAAGAATGATATTAAAAATTTAGCACTACAGTGCAGTTAGCAGAAATCAGATGACTATTTGAAAGTGTTGAAAACTGTGTACTGTGTACAGATGTGCAATGGTAGAATATCTGAAAACTGTGTTGGAGGGAAAATGCATAAAATATAGATATTTTAGATATTTGCTGGAGAATATCTCATGTCTGTGTCACTGTGTTCTGTGTGTAGTTGGGTGTACTGGGACCAGTACCGTTTAATATCTTCACCAATGACATAGACAGTGGGATCGAGTGCACCCTCAGCAAGTTTGCAGATGACGCCAAGCTGAGTGGTGCAGCTGATAGGCTTGAGAGAAGGGATGCCATCCAGAGACACCTTGACAGGGTTGAGGAGTGGGCCTATGAGAACCTCATGAGATTCAACAAGGCCAAGTGCAAGGTCCTGCACCAGGGTTGGGGCAATCCTCAGTATCAGTGCAGGCTGGGGGATGAAGGGATTGAGAGCTACCCTGCGGAGAAGGACTTGAGGATACCGGTGGATGAAAAATTGGACAATGTGCGCTTGCAGCCCAGAAAGCCAACCGTATCCTGAGCTGCATACAAAGAAGCGTGGCCAGCAGGTCGAGGGAGGTGATTCCGTCCCTCTACTCGGCTCTCGTGAAACCCCACCTGGAGTACTGCATCCAGCTCGGGAGTCCCCAGTACAAGAAAGACATGGACCTGTTGGAGCGGTTCCAGAGGAGGGCCACAAAAATGACCAGAGGTCTGGAACACCTCTCCTGTGGAAAGGCTGAGAGAGTTGGGATTGTTCAGCCTGGAGAAGAAAAGGCTCTGGAGAGACCTTATAGTGGCCTTTCAATACTTAAAGGGGGCTTAGAAGAAAGATGGGGACAGACTTTTTATCAGGACCTGTAGTGACAGGAAAAAGAGCAATGGTTTTAAACTGAAAATAGGATACGCATCTGTATGTAGATATATAGAGGCCTTGAAAAGGTTGTTCTTTTCCTTAATAACATGCTTTATTGAACATAAAATTTTATGTCCATTTCTTCTGTTCATTAAACGTTTTTCTCCGAGGTTCACTATGCACATAGAAGTGGATAAATCTCTAGTAACCTGGCTCTAAGTACTGGCCCATTTGAATGCATTTATGTGAATACAGTGCTATGCTTCATTTATGCTTAGAAATTACCACAAACTTTTCAGCTCTTGAGTTGCTTCATCCTTTCATGATTATGCAACTCACGCCAGAACAATATTTTTAAAAATTTGGAGAATTATGAAAACCCTTTCTTTGTAATCTTCTGTATTGAATTAAAATATCCACCTTTTCCTGGTAGGTATTTTTTCTTGTGGGTATTGATTACAGTTATCTCTTACAGGACAACAGTACTTGTACTGTCACTTGCTGATTCCACACAATGAATTTTTTTGAGTTTGCTCCAGTGAGTCCCAGTCTTTAGAAGTTTTGGTGTAGCAAAGAAAAATATGTTACCTTTCTATTTTATTCTGATTAACAGACTGAGGTAGTTGGTTTACACTATAGGGGGTTTAATGCTAATTAAAGATCTCTGCTACAAATTCTGCTAATCAAAGGAGTCAACACTTTCTGTGTGCTTTTGTTTTTCCTCCAGCTGTTGGTGAGAAGTAACAACCTTTCTGACAAGATCACAGTTCTGTTTGGAAAAATTGAGGAGATCTCCCTGCCTGAGAGTGTTGATGTGGTAATTTCTGAACCGATGGGTTATATGCTGTTCAATGAAAGGATGTTGGAAAGTTACCTCCATTCCAAAAAATGGTTGAAGTCAAATGGTGAGTGTGTCACCACAGTTACCCCCTGCATACAAAAAGGAAGATAAAAAGGTTCTGAAAGAAGAAAAAAAGACTTAAACTGGTAGGCCAGGATCGTCTGGTTTTATACCCTCATTCTAGCTCTACCACCAACATCTAGGGGGCCCGGGGAATTAATATGATGATGCAACCACCATTGCTATTGTACTATGCTGTGACTTCTTGCTGTTTCACAGTGGAAATAGCTTTTGAGTAAGCTGCTGTTGCACTGCTGAGTTCTGTGTTTTAATCTTAACCTGCTGTTATATACACTATGATTGCATCTCTGTTGCAACATACTACAATAGATGATGGCACACTAGCCTCAACTGCCAGACAGTGGAATATAGATGAGAACAGAATGGTCAAATAGGATAAGCTTGTTTTTGTGGAAAAACTCTAATATATTGTCTTTGGGGAAACGGTGAAGTTCAAATTGTTTTGACATCCTTTCATTGGGCTTCTCCCAAATACATTATTCTAATACTTGGATGTTGCCTTTTGAGTGACATGAGAAATTCACAGTGTTCAGAGCTCTGTATTTCATCCCTCCTGTGTTTGGAGGAGTTTTGAAGGGAATCTGTAAGTGCCAGGGTCTCATGGGAATCTTCTTTGAGAGGCAAATCTGAGCATCCAATTGCTGAATGATAAATCTTTCTACATGAACTGCTGAAAATGAACTATGAAGTATCTCTTTAAAAGACTTCTTTAAAAGAGACCTTTCTCAAGTAAAATTACTGCGGCATGGAAGTTTTTGAAGCATGGGCTGAATCTGTGCCTCAATGCAGGGAGCTAATGACTTTGCTGTTGAGTTGTTTCAAACTTGCAAAGCACATATAGGTAGTATTTTTCAAGTCAGCCACTGATCTTAAGCCTCCTGTTTATATTTTTAGGGCCCAGTTTCAGAGGAGGGCTTTTGAAAACTGACTAACAGGCAGCTCATTTTCAGTTTTAAATGAGTGAATGCTTTTAAAGTTACATGCCTAACTTTCTAATTGCTCATTTGTACAGTGGGGATGAATCAGCTTACGTGGTGATTATTAAACTTGATTGTCTAAGAAGTGAGCTGAAATTGTGACATTTTGAGTAAGTTGCTAATATTTAGTACCAATTAAGTCTGGAAACTTTCTGTCCCAAATTCTCTGCAAACTTGTTAATATTCTCCCTACAGCCAGTTTTAAAAAGCATGTCTATTTTGTGAATGGGTGTTGTTCTTTATTTAAATTCCTTTGGACACTTACTACATGATGTACTTCGAAAAGGAAAGCTGTTTCCTTTTCCCTCCCCTCCTTTACTTGTCCTCCCCTTCAACTATGCATTGTGTTTTATACCAGATTAAAAAAGGGTGAATAAGTATGCTCAGGTGTAGCTCAAAATGACCAGGCTTTGTTTCCTGCTTCCATTGACGCATGCACAACAGAATACAAGGGCTTTCATTTAAGCTGCTAGGCAATCTGATGCACTGTCCACAGAAAATAATGGAAGGTAATTCCTCTGCTTTCTTGAACCATTGGAGTGGGAGATCCTAATGAAAATGCATTCTTGCAAACTAGTAGATAAGAATTTCATTCCCTGCTCTGTCACTGATTTGCCATTTCATGCAAATAAAATTCTGTTTCTCAACTTCAGCATCTGTAAAAAAAAAAAAAAAAAGTGTAACATACATTTTTGTGTTTGTAAAATTTTCAGTATTTACTCTGAAGTGCTATGAATTTCCTGGATAAAAGTCTTAAGAGTGAAGTGCATACAACTACTTCATTCATTAACAACAGTTCTTCCAAATTTGACCAAAACCATACCCAGCAGTTTAATTCAAGATCGAGTCTGAGCTTTGATGCAAATCCTTCACACAGATGTTTTATTTATTATGTTATCTGTAAGCAAAGAGGGTGCTATAATGCCACTGGAGAGTGTTGAGAAGGTATTTAATAGCTAGCATTTCACTTCATTTGAAGGAAGCTAAATAATTCAAATATTTGATATAGGACCATAAAATTACTAGGACTTTATGAAGTATTGTGGTCTGTTCTTTAAGTTGTTCTGGGTTAGGTTTTTTACTAACTGCTTTAGCATATTCACATTTCAGTAACCCATATATTAATGAAACTAAACGTTAAGATATCTGACATGTATGACAATTGCTGCTTCTGAACTGGTGGTTTCTCGCTAGTGAAGACATTCCTGTAGAGATGTCTGTGGGACTATAGAATCACAGAATATCCTGAGTTGGAAGGGACTCACCATGATCATCAAGTCCAACTCCTTACTCCACACAGGGCAATCTTAACATTAAACTGTGTATTTAAAAGCATTATCCAAACACTTCTTGAACACTTGCCTTTCTACCTTATATTGTCTTCTGTTTACTAGGAATGATGTTCCCAACATACAGTGACATTCATTTGGCTCCTTTTTCCGATGAGCAGCTGTACATGGAACAATATTCCAGAGCCAATTTTTGGTAATGATTATTTGTGTTATTTTATTTTTATGAAAGATTCAGTAGAGGTTAACATTTAAATCAGTTCTTTGATTCAGCATAAACTATCAACATTGCAAGAGAATGCTTTTATATTTTCCATGTTCACTTCTACTCTGGCCTGCAGTCATACTCTTTATCGTCTGAGTCTGAAGGATCTCTCAGGAAGTGCTAGAGCCGACTGGGTCCCTATTTGAAAGAGAAATTGACTCCATGGAGCATCCATTGCAAGAAAAAGAGTTGACTGTGAATCAGGTGCTAGTGTTTCCTTTGCTACACCACAGCGTAGTATGCTGCGGATGGTGATCATTGCATTGCCTGAAGTCCCAGGTGCATGAGCACAGGAAAGATTCCTTGGCAGTCTTCACAGAGAATAAGTATTAATTCTCATGTCCTGAACAATTTCCAATTTGGTAGTTACTTTCTGTCCACCTAAATTTTTCATGCAGCTTTAACTAGAAGTTGTACTCCTTTTGCCTTGGAGTGTCCTACTGCTGCTACCCACTGTTGAGCTGTTGTTGTGCTTTATATAGGAGAAAACATTTACAGTGTTATTCTTATGAGGAGAAATTGAATGATTCCATTTCAGCACAGGGCAGGTTTATTTTTAAACATCTCCAGTCCTTCATGGGATACAGATCAGTTAATTTGTAAATTAGCCACTTACAGATTATTATTTAAAAGTTTTGGATAAAAGGTATTGTGGAATTCCGGGGCTAACTATTTTTAAATCTTCTGGAAGATTATAAATGCAGTCATTCAACTGTTCTTTCAGCTTGCAAGGTGGAATGTGAACATGAAGTGGTCTTCATCAAACCTATTTGTTGGTTTCTGAGATTAAAGACAAAGTTTTCTTCCATGCGCAAGTTATGGTATAACTGCTCATACTTAGGTTTCTTCTGGCTGTCTCTGAAGCAGAGCTATAACAAAATCTTACTATTTCTATAGTGATTAAAGGAGTGAGAGAAGTTTGAGTGATTTACATGCTGAATCCTTTGCTGGCAATCTTTATACAGCCAATTTGTGCTCTTCTGTCTCACTGTGTAGGCTGAGCCGGTTATGAAATGTTTGCATTGTATGTTTACAATCACAAAAACTGCAACAGTATTTTTCTATGTTAAGAGATTGAAAAAAGAAGGTAGAAATAACTTCTGATAAGTTTTCACATCTTAATTGTCATTCTGGTCCCTCTTCCCAAAGATCCTGTTATTTTTGCTTATATTCATGACATGTCAATGACATATATTAGACTATAAATTACAGGGCTGAAGCGCAATGTTGTACTACAATACAGATTCTTCATCACTTAATAAAGAAGATGGGTACATATTTAGTAGTTTGAAGCAGAAATATAGGTTTTTTTTCCAGGTCTATACAAGACTGGATGTTACTGCCAATATGAAAGCATTTTATTTCAGACTGCTTGGGATGCTTCATCTTCATTGGTAATAAATGTAAGACCTCTGTGGAATACCTGTGGGGTAGAAACAGTGTGTGTGTGTGTGTGTGTGTGTATCTCCATGAACACTGAAATATATGGTAATGTTATTGGTGGTGGGAAAAAATCTCCTGACTTTTGTTGTTTAAGAATTGCGCAGTTGGGACTGAATAGTGCAGCTAGATTAGTTTCTTGTAGTTTGTTAACACAAATACACCATCTGCATTCTAAAAAGAAAAAAAGAGAACTTCATCTGTATCTAGCTGGCATGATTTGATTCCAGGTATTCTACATGCATACATTTAATAAGCTGAATTATCTGTCAACCACTGCAAGGCTTTCAGAGAATTGCATAAAGGGGAAAAACAGATTTTTCAAGTCTGCTATAGTAACTAATTTCTCTTTGCACCAAGAATGTTTTTGTCATTGACATTATTATCACAGACTGTAGTTATACTTTGTAATTATGGTAGTGATCAGGTTGGTATCTAAATCGCAACATACTGCAGTCTTTCCTCCACCTGTCTTTGCAAAAGGATGTCTCCCATTTTTGACAGATCTTTTTATTACCAACTTTTAATTTTTTTTGTAAGAATGTTTCAACCAAACTAACCACAGAAATGTCACACAATTAACCTTGATGATACTCCTTGTATATGAAGTTCTGTTTGACATATTGCTAGACAAAATAGTTTGTGTGCTTACAATATAATTTATTGCTGTCTTGAGATGTCCCCCGAGCAGAGGGCTATAGTATCAGTCCTCCTGTCAGTCCACATAGTTGTAGTTTTGTATGGATGTATGCCCAGGACATCGATTGTGCAAGAGGGTTAAATACTCTTGAGGTTACTGAGTGCTCTAAAGACAAAAAAATTAGTGCTTCTAATATCTTCAACCAAATGTGGGATCAAAATATTCTGAGTGAGAGTGCAGTAGTTCTGCTTCTGCACCACTCTAGTACATTCATGTTCTTAATATTAAAAGGTCTGGATATCCTGATAGATACAGAGCTATAAAAGCTCTGTTTCAGACAAAGCACTTTCTCAGGGCTTTCTTGGACGTTTGAAGTAAACCATGAGGAACTAGTTGGTGACAGCCTGTGATTTGCCAAGCTTCAAATTCCAGGCCTCAAGAAACAGCTTTCATTCATTGTCCAGTTTTGTTACTTGGAACAGAAGATGTTTTTTATGTAATAAATCCTTTCCTATTTAGCTAAATCTATATCCTGTGTCTTAGAGATTAGATACCGTTTTGGATCGAGTTGGATGATAGTACTTGAGCAAAAGACTGAAAGAAATATCTAGATTTGCAATTTGAACTTTCACCTGGTAAAGGGACCAGGACTTAAAAAACCTTCAAAATCCTATGCAAAAATCATGCAGTGTGTTCTAACATTCGACGCAGCAGTTAGTCTAGCCTGTTTACTGTACAAAGGAAAGACTACATTTCTCATACACTTAAAATTATTGTCTTGGATCTGCATAGTAATAATAATAATAATTATGAGACTGTGTAAGTATGTTTTATTTCTCTTCAGGCCTACAGATTGGCTTACTGTTGTGCTTCAGAGTTGCATATTAATTGTATTTACCAGTAATAGTTCCTAAAAGTGTGATAAAGTATAGTCTACCATAGAAGAGCAGGCTGCTCTCTTTGTTGATGAAAACCTTGCAAAGACAGGAAGATACAAAGCATAAATATACAGCAAGTGGTTAAAAATGGTGTGCATTTTGTCTGTGTTTCTCATCAGTGACAAATAAGCAACTCACTTATACAGTACAGCAAACGTATGGAAAAGGGTAAAAGATCACTTGCAGTTACTGGTGTCAGCTGATTTCCTCTGTTGTGCTTATTTGAGTTCTGTCCTTAAATTATCTTCTCAGATATCTTTAAGGCATACAGTCATCTGGGCATCTTCGCTTTATGCAATTAGCACAGAACTAGTAATGCAGAATTTATCAGGATATTAAAGAGATATTGCCAGATTGGTTTAGACTAACTCATCCACTTTAAAAAAAGTTATGATAGTTTAGGGGTTGTATGATGTTGTAACAATGAGGACAAACATTTAAAGTTTCCCTTTTTAAGTGCTTCTGAAGTCTTGGAATGCTTGACCATGGTTTTGTATCTAGATGACACTTCCATCACTAGGAGTTGAGCTTCCTTGCCATTTCCCCTTTCCATCCCCTTTTGTTTATGTTATCTGGAAGGAAAGATACCTATTAAACTTTTCAATGCGTTGGTAAGAGGATTATATGCAGGAGGAAGATTACTGCAAGCATGTATATTTTCATTTCAAATTTCATACTGAAAATAGTCTGAATGTACATTAAATGCATATTTGCATAAATTGGTAAGATAAAAATACTATTTTTTTCCCCCATTCAGTTGGTATAGAATGACCTTTATTTTCCTCTTTAATGTCAGTAAAAAGGAACAGACCTGTAATACAGGTGTCCTCATCGCTATTTTGATTTATACAAGGTCCACCCCCAATTCTAGAATAGCTCAGGATTACAAAAGTGGCTTAAGAGTGCCTCAGCCGTTCTCCCTATTCTCTGCTTGCTGTGTGGATTCTTTCAGAAGCATAGTGTGAAATGTCTCCGTATGTCCATTTGAGGGGATCATGTCATCTCAGTGCTGTATAGGATGTCTGTGGGGAAGGTAAAGTAAGCTCAAGAGGGCTGCAATTTGGCCTCTT
>NW_008825104.1:679997-682472 GCF_000699105.1 Pygoscelis adeliae
AGGTGCTTAGCCACACTTCACCTGCCATTTACAGTTATTGTGCCTGGGTCTGGTTGGAAACCAGAAAAAACATTTTTCCCTAAGTATTTTATGTGTTACTGTTTCTAGGTACCAAGAATGCTTTTATGGGGTCAACCTGTCCAGTCTGCGCAGTGCAGCTGTGGATGAGTATTTCCGACAACCTATTGTGGTAGGTTTGTATGTCTGGGGATTATTTGTTGTGTTTTCCCCCTCCCTATCTTGTCCCTTCCACAAAATCCTACAGGTACAGTAGCCTCCTTGTTTAACAGAGCTCTGTGGCTGTTGAGTAGAGAGCCAGGAACTAACTCTGCGAGTGTGAACAGAGCTGCTGTCAAAGGTTAACTACTATATGTAATATTCCTGGTTTTGCTATGAATAGCAGATGCCTAGACATATGCACACATGAGGAAGCCACAGCATGTGAACTAACATGCTGAACATGTCTTCCTAACATGCAACTAGCTTCCCTTAGTGTTTCCAGTCTCCTAAACAAGTGACTTGACCTTGATTTTTTCCCTTCCCATCACTGATCCAAAAATTAAAGGAAAAGAGAAAGCAGCCAAGCAAACAGGTTTCTGTATTATGAAACAACCTTTTTTTAATATGTAAATATCCTTATTTTCTTGGTAACTTGGATCTAGCACCTGCAGTTCTCCTTCTTTCTTTTTAGTAAGTGTCTAGGTGGTATCTAGTTAGAAAGAATGCAGAAGAAATCCTTCTCACCTCTCTGGGGAAAAAACCTAAACAAACCCCAGCCCCCACCCCCCGCCCCAGTATGATACTTCAGTGTAGGTGGAATGAAAAGGTTCGCTCTCAGAAATTTGACTGCAACAAATCTTGGCTAGCTTTAAGCTAACTAGTTTAAGTAGTGATAGCAGTGTAGCTGCTGTCACATGGAGACCCTAAAACCTGTCCAGAAATCTGGAAAGACCATCATACTACTGATGTGACCTTCTGCACTCAACTGCTTTTAGTATTTGAAATGGATAAGAGAAAACTCTCATTTGTCTTCATAAATTTCAGCCGTATCTTTGACTATAGCATGGTCATTTTCAGTGCTGGCTCTTTGGCTTTCAGTTAGAGAATGGAGTAATCTGTAGGACTGCGGCACATACTCGCATCCTGTATGAAGTACATGTTTGGCTTTGATTTCTCAGCTGAGATTCTTCCTCCCTTGAAGATCAGAAATGCATTGCCAAATAAAAGCCACATTAAATTGTTATTTCTTTTAAAAAATCACATATCTCCCTGGCTTCCCCTTACTCTGTAGATAGATTTTAGTTCTTAGATGGGTTCACTGGGGGTGTGTGTGATACAAGCCTTTATGATAAGAGTTTGCTTTACTTACGTGTTGTGGTTTAACCTCAGCCAGCAACTAAGCACCACACAGCTGCTCGCTCACTCCCCCCCAGTGGGATGGGGGAGAGAATCAGAAGGGTAAAAGTGAGAAAAATTGTGGGTTGAGATAAAGACAGTTTAATAGGTAAAGCAAAAGCTGCGCACGCAAGCAAAGCAAACCAAGGAATTCATTCACTCCTTCCCATGGGCAGGCAGGTGTTCAGCCATCTCCAGGAAAGCAGGGCTCCATCACACATAATGGTTACTTGGGAAGACAAATGCCATCACTCCAAACATCCCCCTCCTTCCTTCTTCTTCCCCCAGCTTTATATGCTGAGCATGACATCACATGGTATGGAATATCCCTTTGGCCAGTTTGGGTCAGCTGTCCTGGCTGTGCCCCCTCCCAGACTCCTGTGCACCTCCAGCCCTCCCAGTCAGCAGAGCATGGGAAGCTGAAAAGCCCTTGACTAGTGTAAGCACTACTTAGCAACAACTAACACATCGGTGTGTTACCAACATTGTTCTCATCCTAAATCCAAAACACAGCACTGTACCAGCTACTAGGAAGAAAATTAACTCTATCCCTGCTGAAACCAGGACATTATGAAAGAGCTTGTGAACAGTGATAGATTAGGATTAGCACATGTGATTAAAGAAAGAAAAATGAGAGGAAAAGTTTCCATTTGGTGACTGACTACTCCTAACTTTTTTCTAGAGGGCAATTTGTATTAAGTAATTTTGCTTCCTATACCTCATAATTTAATTTTCAAGTATTTCCATACTGTCTTAGTTTGGCTTACCCAACTGTGCAGTGCAGAAGAGCACATTAAAATTTGTGTAGTTTAAAAAAAAAACACAACCCCAAATAAACCAGCCAAATAAACCACCATTTTTTTTACAAGTGATCAATTTCTGGACAAATTTTATTGTTTCTAGGTTGAATAAAACAGTCTTTGGTAGGTATGTAAGCTATCCTGATAATATTGCAAAATCTAAGTGTTCTAAGGGATGCTAACAAAAATGAAACATTTAAAGTAAGTTTATTGGGGTGAAGGATGATTTTTGTCTTTTTTTCCATTTTTTTTAACAGAAAACAAGTTTATATGCTGAGCT
>NW_008825104.1:682562-692646 GCF_000699105.1 Pygoscelis adeliae
TTCTGATGGCCCGGACAGTGAAGTACACCATTAACTTCATGGAAGTTGCTGAGGAAGATTTGCATAGGTCAGCAGATGCCAGCAACCTACTCTTAATCTTTCATTTTTGTAACTGGCTGTTGATCATTGGTGCTCAGAGACAGAGGAAGCTTTGGCGGTGGACGAGGAGGAGGGAAGGTGGCATGCCGGAATGATTAGTACACCACTCGTAGTGGACCAGAGCATTCACCTGCATGACAATTTGTCTAGTATTAGCAGAGAAGCCTGTTTGTGAGCCTGTGAAACACCAGAGATCAGTTCACAAAATTTTCTTACTGAAAGGGATAAAATGGGCTCTGGAGGACAGTGTTTACTTCTCAGCATTATATGTTGGGACACATTTAAATCTAGTTACAAGGCAATTTTTGTTTTTCTGCGTAGACATCCTAAAAGACCTTGTCAAATGGTGTCATCACAAGCTGCCTTGCTGAACTCTTGCGTATATCTTTTTTTTAAACATTTTCCAGTCCAACAGGAGTCAGCTGTACCTCTTTACTTCCCTCCAGAGCTCCTTCAGATGTTTAGTTGGAAGGTCTTACATATAAACCAGCCTGCATCCCTTGTGTCCCAGAATGACAGCAGAGAAGCCTCATTCGCAGTACATCTGTGAAATAAAATGTACCATATGGGAGAACTTGAGGAAGTACTTCAAGTCCTTGCAAGACACTATCTTAAGGGGAAAATACCACAGACTGTCTTTGAAACTATGAACCCTTGTTTCAACATGATTCACAACCAATTGTATAAATGACATGGTCTAGTGAGAGAGAAGAATTGCTCTAAGAGGGGGGAAACAGCTGGAGAATTATTTTCCAGTCTCAGTTGGCTAGCGTAGACTTCCTTCAGTGGTTCTCAGAACTAACATGTTCACATCTGAATGCTAATTTTATGGTATGTTTCTGCAAGAGTGGGTGAGATTTGGGTTGAACTACATAGCCAGTAATAGTTCTTTTGGAAGGGAAGATATTCCAGCTCTTGCTCAAGCAGTTCAATTTTTCCTTCTGTTTGCAGTAGCAGTTCTGTTTGTCAGATTTGTAGTGGAACATTTTCCTGTTCAAAATAGTATTTAAACTAAATCCAAGTCCTTCACTGGGAATGGGAAATTTTCCACTGGAAAGACTGAACCCCTGCATTTGTAACAGTCTGCAGTGTTGCCACAAATGATGCAGTAACACTTGTGTAGTGGCGTATTTGATCTACTGTCGAATAAGGCATCCAAAAAACTAACACCTAAATCAGTGCCATTGGTTAATTCCATTGACACAGAGAAAAAGAGCATATCCTTTTAAATATATGGAAAATTGAGACATAAACTGATGAATACGAATGGAGATACGTAAATTAGTACAAGGTAGGTTTCTGGTGGAATTTCCAGTACTCTTTGGAAGTTACTTTGGCAGCATATTGTTTTTTCTCCTGCAGAGTGGAAATCCCTTTTGTTTTCCAAATGATGCAGTCTGGACTAATCCATGGCCTAGCCTTCTGGTTTGATGTGGCATTTGTAGGATCACTGTAAGTACTTTTTCCTTCTTTCTATGAAATACTAAATACAGGGGAAAAAACCACGACTTTCATACAAAGTGTGGCAGAATTAGACCTTTATCTGGTGCTGACCTTGTTTGTAATGTAATTCCGCCATATCAAAGAAATGATGCCTTCTAGAGGTAACAGGAAGTGTGATAACCTAGTGCTAGCAGTATGACTAGATGGTGGTGATCTTGCTTCCCATTCATTGGGGTGCACATTATCTATGGTAGACCACATCCAGGAATTGTTGGGGGTCAAAATGCACTGTTCCACACAATACTGATTCTTTGTAATATTATATACCTTTCTGGTTTACATTGCAAGTAAAGCAGCAGCATTTGAACATAAGCTGGATTTTCCCATTTGGGCTGGTCTTGTTTGTGGGCAAAAAGGAGAGCTGGCTGCAAGTTCCAGCTAACAAAATGGAAATGGAGAAAATTTCACCAGGCTTGGGAAAATTTTTCACTGCAGAACCAGGCATATATTTCAAAATGGGGACATTCATCTTCTATAGTAAGTAGGTGAAAATTAGATAAACTTGCTCAGGTAGCCAATACATAGATTACAACTATCTGTATTTAGCTCTTAGATAAGATTTCTTGATTTCCCAGTTAAACTGATCTAGTTTTAGAGGAGGTGATTGTAAAATGCACTTCTATTTATTTGTGTTGATAAACGCCTTTTACTAGCCTTTTAAATAAGGATTGTCAAGAATTTGGAATAGTATGTCCATTAAAAGAAAATGGACATATGTGTGTTTCTATTCACTTTAACAGCTGATAGTAAAATTTTTAGTCTTAAAAAAGGAACCAGAAACTCCACATCAGTTAAAACAGTAGAGACAATTGCAGTCTTGTAGGAACTGACTGAAATCCTCTGCCGAGAAGGCCTCCATTTTGGAGTAAGCAACTGATTGATCAGCATGTCTTTCATGTTTCTACAACTCTGGAAGTTCTTTGTCTTAGCACGTGAAATCTCAGTGGATTGGGCTCGCGGTATTACCTGTGTTATCCCTTTCTTTGCACCTACAGCTGCTTTCAATATATTATTGAAATGTCTCTTGCAAATGAAAACTAGGCATAGGGCCTTCTTGGGGAGTGTTTTTTAAGGATGAAACTACCATTGTGAGGAATCGCATTGCCACATTCAGGACAAACCTTCATTTCCTGTAATTTGTTGAAATTGTCTGAGTGGTAAGAGGAGAGAGAAATTAGTATTCTCTGTCCTGCCAGCATGGAAAGAAAAGAAAACAGGCGTCTAAAGAGTCTCTTTTGAATCTCCATAATTGGCTTAGGCACACAGATCTGGTGGTGACAGGAACAGTATAGGTAAAGAAAATGAGGCATAACATACTGATTTCCCATCATAGGGCAGAATCACTCTCCCAGTTTACTTTAAGGCAGTTTAAAGTTTATTGTAAGCAGTTAAGGCCTCACATACAAAAAGGTCTAACAACTTAAAATTGTTTCCGGAAGGAAAGACAGGAGAGAAAGTCTAGATAGTTTTTCTCGTTTGTTTTAGGATAACTGTTTGGTTGTCCACTGCACCGACAGAACCTCTCACTCACTGGTATCAAGTACGCTGCCTTCTTCAGACGCCCCTCTTTGCTAAAGAGGGGGAAACTCTCTCAGGGAAAGTCTTATTTGTTGCCAATAAGCGGTAAGTGTAAAAGCTTCCCAAGCAGATTTTGTAGTGTGACTGTTCTTGTTAGAGGTACCCAAAAGACACGTTAATTTTGGGTATGCTTGTACCCACATTTTTTATTTCTGGTACCGTTACCGATTTACATGGTATCACTGATACAGTTACATAGGCACTGTTGACCTTGCGAGACTCAGCTCACCAAAAGTTCTCCATGTTCCACTCCAGTTACTTGTGATGTTCCTTCTCACATACCTTCTCCTTAACCACCTGTCACATCCTGCCTTCCCTCACAGTGCTACTTGCAGCTTTTGTCAGCTCTCCGCTCCACTATCTTTCACACACAGCAGTTTTCTCAGGTCATGTCCAGTCATTTTCTACACCTTGTTCTGGTAGTGTAACCTCTAGCCATGTCTTCATCAGCAGCCTTGTTTGCCCGAAGCCCCAACATCCTTTGCCTCTCAGCAAGTCCTGTGCAGAGACAAGGAGAAGTGGGGTTGATCCCAAATCCATTACATTTTTAATTCTGAAAAAAATTCCTCATGGGTGTGCTCCCCTGTTTAAGAATAGTGCTTTTCATGCCTTGTTTGGCCTTCCACTGAGGCTGATGAAGATGGCTGCTTTTGGAAGGGCATATTTCCTCACCAGACTTCTCTGCTGTTCCTGCTGTCAGTCAAATGTTTGGTAACTCCACTCCCATGCTTTGTTTTGAAAACAATCCTCAAGTGACTGGCTTATGTGTATGCATAGTTTTAACAGGAAACAAAGCCTCCCCGGTGTAGGAAGGGGAAAAGTGGATTTTTTTTTTTTTGGGGGGGGTGGAGGGGGAACATGCTGACCAGTCAGGTGATTCCAGTGACATCAAAGCTGTCAGTAATACTTCCAGGGCTCTTTAATCACATCAGCAACAAATACTTGATGTGGGACTTGTTAAATTTCCAGATTTACTGCTTAGAAACGCCTCATGGAGAAAATAAATAATACAGATCTTGATATGTCTCTTTCAAATGTAAAATGTATTCATATTTTAATATATAAAAGAAACACTGTATGCCACAAAGTGATCACACAGCCACTGCTGTAAATATGTCAATGCATAAGGCATATCTACAATGGAGCATGGCTCAGAGATACCTGAGCTAGTGACCTTGCCATACTGAGAATGAGAAGCACTTTAACCATGTGTCAGGAGTGAGTTAACAATTCCTGCCACAAAGCTAATCTGCTTTTGGGATCAACATAGTACCGCTGTGTTAACTCTGCAGTTGCTGTTCCATGCAGGAGGACCAGCTTTGGTCAGCTTCAGCATTTTGGTGTGCTCTCAGTTGCTCAGTTGGTCCTCTTTACTTTTCTGTATAAACTCAGCTTCTTGCAAAAAGTCTTGTGAAAAATATCCTTCCTGGTGAAATCCAAGGCTATGACAAGAGTGAACCTAATGCTGTTTGGCCAGTTAGATATTTTTGATCATGAAATAATACTCTGATTGTACTTGCTAATGTTGAAATTTACAGCATTTCTGTCAGAGAGGGGGAAAAAGACCTTTCACTATTGAATACTATCAGTGCAAAATTATGATGTTTTTCAGGTGCAAACTCTTAAAATCACTTAAGCATCTTGTAAATTTTACTTCTTTAGAGATGATTAAATAATCATGCCTTGCACTGATACCACTGCAAATAAACTTCCTTTGCTTGTTATACTAAGTGGTTATTATTCAGACGGTAATTACACTGGTATTTTTTCACACAAGATGTTATAGTTGTTTTAGTTCCATTACCTCTCTTTTATACTTCTCTTTCTGATGCAGACAAAGTTATGACATTCAGATTGTAGCTGTGGTGGACCAGACAGGATTTAAATCTGGTAACATTCTTGATTTAAAGAATCCATTTTTTAGGTAAGAAATGCTTTTGACTAAAAAATTACTGTTGTAGAGTGGTAACATCTTGTATGACAGGATGCAAAGCACACCTACCGCGGAAGAACAAGTTTCTGACCTCTTACAGTTTATCTTATTTCTACAGGTATGAGGGCATCATTGTTCTGTATTAGCAGTAGTTACTTATATAAGCCAATATTCTACTTAGGCTGTGTGACAAAGAGAAAAAGAAAAAAAGCTTTATTAAAAATCTGTAATGATATAGTGCTGTGACAAAATAGTAGACATTTACTTACTTGAACTAATGTATACTTAAATTCTTTTGCTGTTTCATGTTGTGTGATGTGCATCATTGTGACTCGAGGAATCAGCAATATGGCAAGATGCACTCTGCTAAGTATCTAAACTGATATTACTATTTGACATGAAGGACCTGTCCTTTCTGTATTAAATATGAGGGGAGGAAAAAAATCTGCTTGCTGCAATCCTTTCCAACGGAGCAGGGACCTTCATTAGGCGTTGCTACAGCACTGTATTTTGGGAAAAGCTGTCAATTACAGATCAAAATAAGCAGGAGGAAGGAGCCATCAATTCTTCCAAAAGAAAAAAAGTTTTTTTGAGAAAAACAGGCTAGCTGTGTTCAGTTCTCATTCTTATGCTGTATTTGGCATAAAAATAGGCAAATGCAGCTGGTGGAATTGATTTTTTCCAGAGGTATACATGGAAAATGCTTCCCTCATTCATTATGTTTCCCATTTCCTATTTTTTTGACTCAGGCCTATATGACAATTCCACAGTAATCCTGTAAAATAAAATATCCATTGTGTCTGAAGAAAATGAATTAATTTTCATCTGTACATCAAATGTGCGGCACAGCAGTTGTTTTGGCTTTAGAATGGGGCCCTTTTGATTAAATTCATAAAAATACCTTTATAATAAAGACTGTTTATGGGAGACTTGCAGTAACTATAAATAAAATCATGAACTGGAAAAGATTATTTTCCTCAGATTTGACCTGTGACATGGACAGTGTCTAGCTTGCTTATGTTTTTGGTTTGGCTGATACCGGTTTCAAATCTAAACGCTTTTTGTGAGGATGATTACAAGTAAGTTTACTGGTCTTCTAAAATCTCCATACTTACTCTCAGCACTCATTGCATAAGTGTGAGTGCCTTTTCAAGGATAATACAAGTCCACTCATTTAGAAGCAAAAGAAGCTGTTGTTAAGAGTTTTTAACTTACATAAAATGTAGAAATCACTTTCAGAATGCTATAACTCATTTGCAAGAAAGCAGGGAGGGAAATGGTCAAATTGTGTGTTACATATAGAAGTACTTTAAGTTATATGAAGCGGTATTCTAGTTTGAAAATTCAATGTAAAAATGTCACTGTGTGATTTAATGGTTGCTAGCCAATTAACCATATCAAGTTCAATAATCTAGACTGCTGTTCTTTTATACATTAATTCTTAGAGTGCTTGGTTGTGAAATCCTGCCACAGCATACTAACCTTATTTAACAGGCTTCCCCTGTGAGGCTCCATTAGGTTTTTTTATTGATCCTTCTCCATTCTGCCCCTGCCCTCCCATACCAATTACCAGAACTCTGAAAGAGTTGAAAAAACAAAGGCAAAGAAGACTTCCCAAAAGAAAAATGCTTACTTATAAACACAAGGTAACTTTCAAAGCATTCGTAAGGTTTTTAAAATTAAAATATAATCCAGGTTTTAAACTGCGACATGCAAATTACTGTGCATGGTACGACATTATGCCACCACATTACAGCCTAGCTCTCTTCTACGTCACTGCTTCATAGTGTCCCTGATACAAATGCTTATCTCTGTACCACAGGGATGGATAGTAGGGAAGGGGCAATTCTGGACATTTTTTGCTCATTTAAAACAACTCCATACTAATTCTATAGCATCAGGTAAAAATAAAAGACTGGACTGGGAAGCCTTTCATTTCTGTGAAGGCAATGGCCTGAGCTGCTACACATAAGAGCAAAAGGAAGCCTCTGCCTTTGTAAAATAAGCTATAGTGGATTTGGTAGCATTTTACACTTTATTGCACAGCTGCAAATCTAGATGAAAAGACTTACAATTTAAATTTGAAATCACACTGCATTTAATAAATCCAGTAACAGCACAGGGGACTGATTTCCTAGCCTTATTCCAATGAGATTTATCTGACATACATTGGCTGAGTGTTGTGCTACACCACTTTCAATTTCATAAAAGTCCTTATTAAATATCAAAAAGCTGTCAATATTTTTTACTCCAGAGTAAAATAAAAGCTGTATTAGAATTTATTAAGTTTGCTTAGTTCAGCTAGTGCTGTAAGCTATCAAAGAATTGTATATTTTATTATAACCATTTTATTCTTTCATCCATTTTTAGGTATGCCTAGAATATATTATAATATCGCATCTGAAAACAGAATTGAGATTCTCACCAAGCTGAGTAACCAGTGAGACTGAAATCAGTTCAGTTCTTAGTAGGCCTACTGGTGCTTGTGTAAAATCAATTTGTAACTGTACATATCTGCAACTGTATGCGAGTCACATGAGAAGGGAATATTGTGGTTCCATCCCTTGTTTTGTTAATTGAAATTTAGCCTGCACTCACATTTACAGACTTGAGTTGCAGCAGACTCAATTTTATTCTAGAAAGTTCATTTGGTATAGAACAAGAACTATTTCTCTTTCTTGGTTTTTATTTGTGTTTTACAGTAAGCTACATTGGTTCACTCGTCTTTTTTTTTTTCCTTTAATATTCTTACCAATATTCTAGGTTATTGAACAAAACCTACCTCATGTTTATATATGTAACACATCAAAAGATTTTTGAGCAGTATGTAGTGTCCGTGCTTCAAACACTCAGCATTTATTTCCAGATATTTCAATTTTTGTTGTTAATCTAGCTCACCAGGGCAGTGTGCTAAATACTTCAATTTTCTCTCAATGGACTCATTAATATGGTTCATTTTGAGACATAAACCTGAAGTCATCTTGCATATACTTTGTAAATGTTCTAGATTTCTTTATGCCTACAGAAGTGTAACAGGACACATTTGTAAATTACTCCCAGCATAGCGATATAAAACTGTATGACAGGGTAAGTGTGACTTTCACTTTTTCTGTAGCTCTCTGAGAAGTATTGATAGTCCAAGCTATATAAAGATGTATTTTTGGCTTGCGTACCTAGCAAATGAGGAAGACTACAGAGTTACAGCACAGATTTTAATGAGATCTCTCTCCAGACAATGTTATCCATAAAGAGCACATAGTGACTTTTATAGAATGTGTTTCTGTCGTTCAAAGTATATGCCTTAGGCTGAATTAATGAGCTGGAGTCAAATCAGAAATGTATACGTCATTTTACTACCAAAAACATAACTGCAGGGATACCTCTAGCAAGATATAATCAGCCGTTAGCCTTCCATACCCTGTTGGAGAAGGCTGGTTTGAATGAAAAGCCCCACGAAAACTGACTGTTCTCTCAGGAAGTTACATGCCGCATTTGATCAAAAGACCCCCTAAGGACCCCTGCTGGGAATCATTAAGAAACAGATGTAGTTTCAGAGTTTTTTCTGCAAGTCAACAGCCATTTGCAGCTATTTGAAGATAGTTCATGAGATTATGGAAAGTAGTCCCTAAAATTGTGAAACTTGTAAAAGTAACATGAACTTCATGGCTGAGGCCATGAAACCACTGAAGTTAGTGTCAGAAAATTATTGCCTTGTTATTTCCAGTAGCATTTAATACAGCAAGTAAGAGACTTCTAGCATAAAAATGTAGTTTGCACAGTAAAAGCCTGTTTTGTTACACAAATATATAATATATATTTAAAAAATAGTATTTAATGTGGGTTGCTGCCTCAGAATGGTAACAGAAATTATCATTCTAACCTGTACAAGCAGTGTAATGAGATTTCTGATGCAATGTCTGATGGTTGGGTATCTGTCCTTCCTAAATTGAGTCTGTACAGTGGTTGGTGGTTTTATGCTTATATGAGAGAAGGAAACAAATCCAGGAACGCCCAAATCCAAATACCAGGCAGCTGTAGTTCAGAGTTTTCTAGAGTTTGGAGGGTTTTCCTCAGCAATTATGAAAGGAGTATATGAAATTTGAATCTGAAGTCAGCTAATAGATTTGTAATGCCTCCTATTGACCTGCATGTCTGTCTGGATCTCACATTTCAGTCTCCAAGAAAAAGTATCTGTGTATCAAAGACTTCTGTTTTCTATAGGGAAAAACCTTACATTGTCAATTTCGTGTGGCAACTTCAATTCTTTTTAAGGAAGTAAATAAAGGGGAGGAAAAACAACAGCAGCAGACAGCAGTGTCAGATTGTATATCTTTATTTAATTCCAGAGCAAAAGGTTTATGTATCTAATAACTGCATCTTCAATATGTATAGAAAAGATTGTTTCCTTACACACTAACTAGTACAAAGAATATTTCACAGTGATTGCTATTTTGAAGTGATTTGGATAATCCAGGACTGGTATTTGTATTTCTCTTTACTTCAGGAATTCACTTTATTCCAGATTGTATGCTAAAACCGAAGAGAAAATTGACACTGAGTACTGTACCGTTTACAGTTTGAAATAAGGTCCTGTGACTGTCTTCATTTCCTTATCATTTAACATTTTCCTCTTTCCTGCTTTGAAGCATTGGTGATTTTGAAGTGTAAAGGAGCCTACCTTCAAGGACTACAATGTACTGTTTTCACCTTACAGGACTTTCTGGGTATAAACATAAGAATATATTTGTAAAGTATTTTTGAAACAACATGTCAATGAAAACATTTTATTGATACAAATGCTGGTGTTTTGCTTCCATTTTTTATAAAGGCAACGTTAATGAATGCTAGAGAATGTAGGGGAACTAAAGCAGAACTGTGGGGACACTGGAGCAAGAAGTGATGATGCAGTTTTACAACGTAAGACTCTTGAACGGATTTGACCACATTATGAAATACAGCATTTCCTCACTT
>NW_008825104.1:692728-697690 GCF_000699105.1 Pygoscelis adeliae
TCCCATAGACTCAAAAAGCACAACAGGAAAGACACTGAATATCATATTAAGGAGCTATATGTTTTTGTATAGCTTTGTTGGATCCATGGTAATTTAGAAGGTTCATCTTCAAGAAAAAAGCAGTAAGAAATGCTTTTAACAGCTTATTTTTCCAACAATTGCATATGGTTATTTTCTTTTACCTTGACCCCAGAGAGATGCATTTAAAGTTTTGTAAGCAGTCATATATACATAGCAATTTACGATAAATCGCATTTTTGGTAGTAATGACTTTCATTTTGAATGTCTATCTATATGAGTTCTTTCATCTGAACTGACGATTAGAATATTCTGTCCTTAGGAATCGTACAGGAATTCAGTATGGTTACTATTACTATAGTGACTGCTAAGAGAAGTAGTGATTTACTGCGTATTGTGTGCCCTAGACCCACAGAAATCTTTGTGATAGCATTCTTTATAATACTTATGACAACTATGACATCCAAAAGCAATGTTGATGCATCTGGATCTAAGTGCAGTGAAACGCAATGGAATTGGTGTTAATTTACTTCACTAAGTTTCTACGAGTTGTGCTTTTTTCTCAAGATAGGGAAAAAAAAAAAGGCATTTAGAGGTTGGAAAACAAGTCTCCAGACAGTATGCATTTTATTCTTCCTCAAGCCTTGGCATGTGGTATACAGGTTTTCACTCTTCTTGACTAGATAACACACATATTTACAACTCTGCACTGATGCAAGTTGAGAGCTAGAACTGAGGAAAGATACACTGTCAAGATGCAGCTGAAGAGTCAGTAGAATGGAGGACAGCAGTTCAACAGGAGACTGCAGGCAGAAAAATTAATTTCTTGCTGGAAGCACCCAAGAGGGTATCAAATACCTGACGTTAACTGTTCAGGTTCAGCTCACCAGGTTTGACCCACGCTGATTTTAGTGATATTCAGATGCACATATTTACAGAAGAAAAAGAAGCTAATGTAAAGTGAATAAAACCAAAGAAAAAGGAGTGGGCAGTATAAAAATGTCTTTCTCAAAGTGGCTGCCCCTCCCTAGGTTGGCCAGTTGTCAGGCATGTCATCTTGCAACATTGAACAAGGACTTCAGCCTAATTTGCAGCATTGAACTGAGACTTCAGCCTGATTTTGCTGGGACTTCAGCCTAATTTACAGGAGGCTTTAGATGTCCCTTAGCTGTCCCTTAGCTGGTCAGTCAGTAGTCAGATATCCAGTGTATCATGATTCAAAACTACTGTGAACAAAGCATTGCTCAATAGCACTGGAACTTCTGATAATAAATCCTATGTTTAATGGCCTCTGAACAACAGCCAGTGTTCAGTTTTCACTTCAAATCACTGCCTTTCATTTGAATTTGGTCTACAATGAACATTTTTGAGTATCTGTGAAGAAATCCCAAGCACTCTTTAGTCTAACACTTCTTCACTAACTAACTAACCAACCAACTAACTAACACTTCTTTAGTGGTGGAAGGGGAAGCAGAAACTTGTTTTTAGTTTTCCGGGTGGTTTTCTATGCTGAGGTGCCACAGCTAACGTGACAGAGATCCTCAAATGTACATTAATCCAGTAACACTCATATAAGCAGTAATAAAAGGGGATGGTACCACAGAGTATGAAACACGCTTGAGTTCAGGAAATAGCACAATTCAGGAAATAGCACAGAACTGAACATGGTACTTGCTTTAGAATAAATCACCACCACCCAAAATGCCAACAGAACAAGGCTTCCTTTGCTAATATATGAGATAATTGGCAAGTGCATACAAAGAGCAGGAACATGGATCCAGTTTTGCTAGAATTCAGGTGGAATTTCCAAAGAATTTAAGTGAATAGTTCCTTCCCAAGGTCTGTTAGGAATGCAGGGCTTGCTCTGGCAAACCTGTAGATCAAAGAGCACTCATGGTCTTTATATGGAAAACAATGCAAGAGAAAAAGGCTGGCCTTCACTAACAACATTCAAGTATAAAGCTGAATTTCAGCGGATCTCAAAAATTCTCCCAAGAACACTGATGCCAAGACATGCACATGAAGAATCTTGTTCTCTGCCACAATCCATCTGCCCTCAAAATAGAGCTGAGAAATAAGAACAAATGGCTCTGCAGCCGAGTGTTTTGAGCCGACTTTGGAAAAAGGGAAATACAATTCACTTAAGTTGTCATATGGATGAAACTCTTAGCAGGTGTATTTAACTAGAAACAACAGCAAGTGAGCAGTATCAAGATGCACAGGAAGCCTGCCCCCTGTTTTTTGGAATAGGTGGCTAAATTACTTTCACTCTGTCACTTCTACCAGGTCTCTACACTTTGGAAAATGATGAGAAGTTGAGTCCTGTCTCACACAGTCTAAGTGAGGAAATGAATCAACATAACTGCAAATTAGTTTGTGGTTCTCAATGTAACCACATATCCCAGAGTAACATGCTGTAATTGCTACTGAGAATTCACCATTTCTTTGTAATTGCATCCCATCACCTTTTCCAACTCAGTTGACTTTTAACAAACATTGCACTGAATGTTAAGTCACTCAGAAAGTTAAAAATCATGATGCAAGAAGCTTGCAGGCAGCTATAGGCAAAAGCAAAATAGGGAGTAGACAGTGGGGGGCAGTGAAATACCTGTGGCTCCGCTGCCTCCTTGGCTATGGTGTAGTCCAGGAAATGGACGGTCACTCATAAAAACACTACGTGCTGTCACCACCCTTTCCAACTCCAGCATGGCAGCAGGAGTAACTGGCCTCTCCATTGCTCATCACTCAGGAGCAACCAGTTCCAGGCTGTCTTTAGATCCGGATCTTTCAGGATCCTTCTGGGCAGCAAAATTCAGTTATGCCTAGACATCAGCTGATGGTAAAAAAAAAAGGATTTTTTTTTTTTCATTATTAAAGGGTTGGATACACTTAGAGTAAAGTATACCCAGTGCTGCTGACTAACTTACTGACCATCTTTGCTGCAGTGCCTAAAAAGCGATATAGAGAAGAGGTCTTTGGCACACTGCAACAGAAGCAGCAGAGAAACAAATGGCTTTGGCTGTGTCTGTAGGTCAGAGGTCTGCATTGTGATGACAAGAAAGATTAAAAAATTAAGTTTTCTATTCTGTAGAAAGTGTAGAGGGGGATAATGCATCGAAGAGCTGTGCAATAGTGGTCCTCTCTCCAGAGAGGATCACCAGCTGAAACGCACGGTGATCAATCCACTTAAGGACAGCAGAACTGTGTGCTTCTCCACAAACAATGTAAGCTACAAAATAACAATCTTAGACAAGGTGCATGTAGCTGTCTTCAGAAACTGAGAAAGTACTTTCAGTACCATTCACAAATGAAAATGAAATGATGCAGTTTTACCTGACCTCTGTGGTAGTTATTCTCCTGCTGCCTTGGTAGTAGGAACAGCCAGGTTATGGCTGTGGTTACACTCCATTTTTCTTACACCTTTGCACCTTCAGATGTCTTGTCGAAGGAGGCTCGCTGAAGTGAGCAGAGCAGTCCTGACCAAGGCAGTAGACAGCACTCCATTGTAGCAGTCTTCACTACAATTGCCTTAATACAAAGTTCAGATATATTGTGTCACAGAGCCAAAATATTTTTTAAATGTGAAAATGGTCAGAGATGTACTATTAACAAATGCATTAATAAAACCCACCTTATTATTTTTTTTTATTTCATTGACTTCTTTACTACAGACACTACAGGATTCTTGTTTTGGCTAGGACAGATAAGGAGACATATTGTCACACTTTTGTGTGACACATTATGCAAAATGTGAGATATGCCATTTTTAAACTTCCTGTTATATTTACCACAGCTCTTATTTCTTCAAAGTCTGCTAAGAAATAAAGTGGTATGGCATTCAGCACTGCTGAACTCACCATAGCTCTCCTTGAGCTGGAAGTCAATGCCAGAAAAGTGCCACATCAGGGACTGGCCCTAAATGCAAGTAAGCTACCACTGCTTCTGGTACTACTATAGCAAATTTATTCCACAGACAAATCAGAATGGACATGGATGCACTGTGTGAAAGAAGAAAAGGCCGTAGACACTTCATGATGATCTTATCCAGCCTATGACTATTCAGTGAAACATGCTTCTTGCTCTTGGAATTCTTACTGCTCGTTTTTGCTGTCCAAAGAGCATGATCCTTCTTTTTGTTTAAAAAAAAAGTTGTCAGAACCACATTTTCAAGGATATCCAAAAACATGCTTGGGATACAAAGTTGGAAACCTCATGCTGAAGGAGTAATGCACAATTATATGAGTAAGACACAATTTTAGAAGAATCTGAATGTAAATCTGGATCTTGAGATGAGGCTTTCACTACAGAGACAGACTAGTAATACTGAATTTCAACATTACATCTCTTTTTCACAAATTACAAATTCACTTTTCTGAATTTTTATCTTTTGGTTTCCTTAATAACTTTTGTCTCCATGGAATTAAAACAGCATCCAGAAGAGAGATAAAACAGACACAAAAAACAGACATTAAAACATCTGTGCTGATACATGACTCTGAACACACTTGGGAATACCCTGGCAACATTATTAGGTCATGAACTATCTTCTACAATTACAGGCTGTTTTAAGGTACCTGAAGACCTTTAAGGAACCCTTAATTATTTTTTATGAAAGATAGATGCTTGAACCTGTAGGCTGGTTGACTTGAAATCTCTGGCTGACATTAAAAAACTTCATTGGTTTATTCTCTGGGAGATGTTTGTATTGTAGCAAGCAAGCTGAACATAGCAATGTATTTTCTAATGTCTTACTTGATCACGATCTTAGTTCTTGAAAAGAAACCACCAAAAACCTGGAAAAGGTAATTAGTGTGGAGAATAGACTTATCTCCAGTATCTACAGAGGTTGTTCCAAACACTGAAGCGAAGCATTTGGGCTGTAGGAGCACGCAAACTTGACATTATGCCCCTTGACTTAAGCCAAGCTTCAAAATACACACTCTT
>NW_008825104.1:697722-698445 GCF_000699105.1 Pygoscelis adeliae
TTTCCCCCCTACCCCCTTTAAAACAGACAATTTTCATGTAATTTTGACAGGCATGATGTTAACATTTGAAGGAGTGGGAAAACTAACCACCATAATCCTGCCTATGCCCGTCCTAGTCTGCAAGTCACTGCCAAGTCCTTCCCAGGAGACAAGTAGAAGAAGAATAGTACTATCACCAGCTGTACTGAAGAAAAAGCTTTACTCCACTAAATAATTTGCCTACATCACTTCCTTAGTCAAATATACTATGGTTGGTCTTACAGAAGTATTTACTATGCTCTGACTTTATTGTAATCACGCAAGTGTAACAATTACCACATTTATGAACACGGATCCCCTTTACATTCGGAAGCAATGACTTTATTGACCACCCGAATGTGAAAAAGCACTTGACACCGACGTTCCACGCGACTGCTCACACCTGCATCGTTCTGAAGTAACGGCTCCACCTGGTGTTCTCCTGCACCGTCGCTACTTTATCTGTACCGTGGTACGTTACCTTATTTTTAACACAGGATCTTATTTATGCCGGGCACGGGGCAAGCCGCGCTCGAGAAGGTGGCGGCAGGCCTGCTGGCCCAGCTGCAGGGCCGGCGGAGGGCAGAGCCAGGAGCACGGGGAAGGGGACGGGGCCTTTCCTCACAGCGGCTCGCCCCTTCCAGGGCTCCGGGGTGAGCCGACGCAAACGGGAACCGCTACGGAGGATCCCGAGATGCGTGGAGG
>NW_008825104.1:698856-699396 GCF_000699105.1 Pygoscelis adeliae
CTGCCGGGCGCTGTCACTGGGCCTGGTCTGGGGATCCCTGGGGAGCGGGGCCGGCTCCGGGGCCTCTGCCGCCCAGGCCCGGTGAACCGCGGTCTTGCCTAGCTGAGGCTCCGTGCTGTGGCGACCTGTGGGGGACCTGTTCTGGTCCCTCACCGCCCACCTAGGGACGGGCGACCGCCACTGAGAAGGGTTTAACTCCGTCAAGTGTGTTAACCTGTGTTCAGGGAAGCGCAGGCTGTCCTTTCCTCACATGGCTAGCGAGGGAGCCACGGTGGTCCGGTAACGGTGTCTCTTGCTCCGTTTGCAGTGGTGCCACAATGGAAGCCAAGGGTAAAAAGAAGTTCGTGGGGAAGAGTGGAAAAGCACCTCGTGGAAAAGTGCCACACGGCAAAAGGAAATTTAAAAAAGGTAATGGTAAGAAGGCGAGGGCTCCTTAAGAGGAGTCCTGGCTGAGTGATTATTGTTGTGCACAGGCATGTTCAAATTTCTTTTTTTATCTTGGTGAACTTATATCGAGATTAGTAGCTTGGTCGATGAGTG
>NW_008825104.1:699437-708463 GCF_000699105.1 Pygoscelis adeliae
TGTCTACGTGGACTACAGTAAGGCTTTTGACAGTGTCTCCCATACGGTCCTCATGGAGGTGCTGATGAATTATGGGCTGGATGAGCAGACGGTGAGGTAGGCTGAAAACTGGCTGAACGGCTGGGCCCAGGGAGAGGTAATCGGTGGCACAAAATCTAGTTGAGGCCGGTTGCTAGCAGTGTACTCCAGGAGTCAATACTGGGTATAGTCTTGTTCAATGGCTTCACTGATGATCTGGATGATGGGGCAGAGTGTACCATCAGCAAGTTTACTATTGACGCAGAACCGGGAGGAGTGGCTGATGCACCAGAGGTCGTGCTGCCTTCCAGAGGGACCTCAGCAGGCTGGAGAAATGGGCTGACAGAAACCTTATGAAGTTCAGCAAGGAGCAAAGGGCAAAGTCCTGCACCTGAGGGGGGAACAACTCCATTCACTAGTATGTGCTGGGGGAAAGCAGCTTTGCAGGAAAGGCCCTGGGGCTCCCGGTGATCACAAAGTTGAGCATGAGCCAGCAATGTGCCCTTGTAGCAAAGGTGGCTAATTGGATCCTGAGCTGCATTAGGAGGAGTGCTGCCAGTAGGTTGAGGGAGGTGATCCTTGCCCTTTCCTCAGCAGTGGTGAGGCCCCACCTGGAGTGCTGTGTCCAGTTCTGGGCTCGCCAGTACGAGAGAGACCAGCAAAGGGCCACAAACATGATGAAGGGTCTGGAGCATCTCTCCTATGAGGAAAGGCTGAGAGAACTGGGACAGTTCAGCCTAGGGAAGAGAAGGCTCAGGGAGATCTTGTCAATGTGTTCAGATAGCCGAAGGGAGGGTGCAAAGGCAGAGCTGGGCTCCTTTCAGTGGTGCTCAGTGACAGGACCAGAGGCAGCGGGCACAAACTGAAACACAGGAGGTTCCCTCTGAACATCAGGAAAGACTTCTTTACTGTGAGGGTGACCAAGCACTGGCACAGGTTGCCCAGGGAGATGGTGGAGTGTCCCACCTTGGACACAGTCAGAAGCCACCCAAACAGGGACCTGGGCAACCAGCTTTGGGTGGCCCTGCGTGAGCAGGAGGGTTGGACCAGATGACCTCCAGAGATCCCTTCTGACCTCAACCATTCTATAATTCTATCTTGCATTCAAAACTATACTGACTGTATGATCAAATAACCTGGAAAAAGTAAAGCTGAAATGCTTTAAATAGGTTGCATTGCAAGCCCTTCAGCTCTATTTGATTGACCTAAAATACTCTTAATTAAAAATTTGAAGTTGATAATTTTTTGGTTCTAGACTTCACTTTCTCACATTAAGAAATAGTATTTGAAGCTGGGTGTGTGAAGTGCTGTTGCTTAGGATTGAGAAGATACCTTTCAGTGTTTGCTCTCTTCTGCTTAAAACAGATGGTGTCAAAACAGCTCTGACCATAAACTGTGAAGAGACGATTTGGGGATTGATGACTTTGATGTCAGGGGTGGTGAAATTCTTATTTTGGAATAATTCATTTTATGCCTGGGCTGTTATACTGCTGCCCAGAAAATAATGCCTGGGCAAAACTTCCCTAGGGAAAACTGGGACACCCAGGGACTGCAATGAAAAACACCAGCTTTGAAAAGCGTGTAAGAATTATTCTTTTATATATAATTGTTATTACAAAGTGGTTTAATTCTTGTTACAGTAATAATTTGTTATTTTGAAGCAACATTAGCTCTAGGATAACATTTTAATTTCTGTTTTGTTGGTTAATAGATTCAGGTCCACCAAAGAAACTTCTTAACAAAGGAGATGAGGAGGGAAAGCCTAAATCCATTTCCAAGAAATTCGTGAAAGGACAGTTAAGACCTGGAAAAGCTAGTGTCAAACAATTCAAGAATAAACAGCTATCAGAAAAGCTTGCAAAGAAGAGGAAGCTCCAGGATGGTGAAGAGGGAGGTGAGCAGACTTTTAAGCCTGGATATCAATGGAAACTAGGTTTTGGGAAACAAATGGTTCATCTAGGGCTTCCTCTTTCTCCTTGCCTTGTTATCACCTTTCCAGATTGGCTGAATGACTCCAAGTTTACTTCATGTTTAATCTTTGCTGTGGAAAACTTTAATTCACCTGACTAAGCTCGAGGCCAAAGTCATGAGAATCAACAGTTATGAATTTTCTTGGAACTCAAAAGTAAAGATGCAGTAGCAAATTTAAATAATTGGTATGCCATCATAAAGCTATGATTATTTTAATGAAGTATTAAGGGGCTAGCTTGAAACTGGCTCTTTTCAAACAAATTTGGAAAATACAGAGTTTTTCGTAGACCATTTCAGAAATGTAATCCTCTGTTCTAAAAGTACTGGCTATAAAATTTGGAACACGAAAATTCATGAAACAAAGTTGATTATCCTTTATATTATTTTTTTTCTGTGGTCCAAACTATCTGACACCTCTTAAACAAAAAAAGGCATCGTCAGTGTTACCACTGCTTTTTACATTTTACAGCTTATTTTTGTGTTTATGCAGAGAGGCTAAATAAATGTCTGGTTTTATCACTGTTTAAATGGATTTATTTTTTAACTTTGTTTCTGGTACATGAGAACTTCATGTTGTTCTTTCCTCTGCTGTGAAGCAAAGCTCTACTGCGGCAATTGAACAGCACTAAAATGAGAAGTGGAATCTTAAGTGAGGGATTCTGAAGTTCTGCAGAAAAATGTTAGGTGATTGAAGAACAGTAGAAGGTGTTGATATTTAGATGTCTGGAAATTTAATAGCAACAGGATGTTTGTATTAAGCTGCTTTAAAAAAAAAAAACAATCACAAACAAACCTTTAAATGTTTATAAGAATAACTGTGAAAGCTGCTGTGTATTGCACAGTGGCGCTGCTCCCAAAGCAAAGTGTTACTCTTTTTGCTTGTCACTACTACTTTAGGAGAGTGATAGAAAAAATCAATAATACGCTTTGTAAAAAGAGAGCGTGGGTTTTGGATGGGTAAGACAGTTAAGTGCATGCTGCTAAATACCAACAAGCGGTGCTTTAAGGTCTAAAAA
This sequence comes from Pygoscelis adeliae, assembly GCF_000699105.1. Lineage (NCBI taxonomy): Eukaryota > Metazoa > Chordata > Aves > Sphenisciformes > Spheniscidae > Pygoscelis > Pygoscelis adeliae. Next base: position 702,443 of record NW_008825104.1, read on the forward strand.
TTTAAAGCTGGGTCTTTAGTGTTCCATATAGAACTAATAGTTAGCATGACTTGCTTCTGTGAAACCGTGTAATATAGGATGATGGTTTTTGTCAAGGTATGAATAAAACTAAAATCAGATATTTGAAGTTTTCCCATAACTCATTTGTGGCACTTTCCCTAAAGTTACCTTAACTGAGTTTGTTATGTGGCAGTGTATAGCTGTTGTATGGCAAAATCCCATGCTTAAGGAATTTGACTGAATAAAAAGATTAAGCATGTAAAAAAGCTTTAATTTTTTTCCTTTCTCTGAGATTTCATGTATGTTCTTCTTTTGAGAGAGGGAAAAGGTATGTATGAGTACAGGATGAACTAAAAAGGGAGAATTACCTGGGGCAGTCATAGGCTGCTAGGTGCATTTTGAGTCAATTTTCAAGCTATTAAGAGGTTTATTATGCATATTTTAACAGAGCTTTGAGGAAAAATCATCATTTGCCTTGTTCTTCCAGTATTCTAGAAGTGCAAATTACTAGCATAGCATACTTATTAAATATTTATGCTTTCTTATTAGCTAGCTGAGTAACTGCAGGCAAAGCTCCTGAATTGTTAGCAGTTCAAGTCACAGAGCTGCCAGAGTTTATACTGATAAAGGATTCCATTGCTCCTCTTTTATTGACCATGGAAAATGAATTTATTTTTGTCTTCAGGGTCAGATTCTAAGAAGCCTAAGTGGAATGACTTCAAAAAGCAAAGGAAGGAGTTAAAACAAACCAGACAACTTAATGATAAAAGTAATTATGACATAATTGTAAAATCAAAGCAAATATGGGAAAGTGTGAGAAGGTAATAATGATTTTTTTTTTTCTTTCATTCAGTTGGCTTTTAGTTGTAAGTTGCAAGAAGACTCTCTTTATCATTTTGTAATTATATGAAACTATATTTCCACAGTGAAACTCCATGGGTGAATGATAACATTACATGCAATTCTGTAGATGGTTCAAGCAGAGTATGGTGACCCATGGTGCTAGAAATATCTGGATTGAGCTCACTTGTATTTTAGGCTAAAATTTGTGAGTAAATGCTTAAGGAGTTGTCTTACTTTTTGAAGCCTGAAGCACAGAGCACATACTGATTCAGCCTGATCTTGCAGTGGGATCACTGCATGAGTTTTTTGCGGAGGTTTGTATACTCTCTCTGGGCAGGTGTAATTCTAGAACTGGGGCCCCACATCAGAAGGAGGAGTTAATTTTACTTGCTCTGAGCGTCTGTGCTTTGCAGTTTTGGCTGTAAGATGCTTACAGACCTTTGGATCTGTAGACAGCTCTGGCTGCAGATTTGAGTTTATCTTTCTTCTAATAATATTGTTACTCAGAAAAGAATAATTTTAAAGGGTGGAAATCTGGTTTGGTTTCTAGGAACTGAAACTGCTTAATTACATCTATATACAGGTTTAATGAATGACAGTGTAAGTTTGGATTAGCAGGAGCTAAATTAATTATATTTTGTACCTTCTTGCATCTTAATTTATAGATAAAAGTGAATCATGCTACAAAAAGGCTGCTTCCTCAATTAAGATTGTTTTACTTTTTTTTGCTTGTAGGAAGAAATGCGATAAGGAGAAGCGAGAAAAGCTAATGAATGAACTACAGAAGCTTCTTCATGGAAAAATTAAAAGTGTAAGAAAAACTAATGCCATAGTGCACAAATTCACAAAAGCTTCTTTAAAGAATGGTGAAATATAAATGGACTTCTAATAACATAGTACTAGCCTGTTCTTCCAAAAGCTACAGGGAATTTTTTTTAAACTGTGAGTAAAAAAGAACAAAAACAGGGTTGAAAGGCTGCATTTGGCACCTGGATTTCAGGACAGTAGTCCTGGGATGCTTTGTCTATCAGCTGGCTATTATAAGACTATCATCTATTTTGCCAAGCAGCTTTAGTCCAGTGAAATTCTCTGTTAACTGAACTTCAAAAACAGCCACTCAGAGTTTTGATTAATTACAATCGTTGCTTTGCAGCTTTCTTTTAGAGAAGTTAGTGTCTGGATACTTAGTTATACTAAAGAGTCTTTCCGCTTAATTCTTGAAATGTATAAATTTGCAGTGAAGTACATGTTGGATTTTAAAGTGATTCTTGGTATTCCATGACAAAGTGGAACTGTATTGTCACACTCACTCTGAAATTACAAAGAACATGAGAGAAAATGAGATACCATTTCATGGTTCTCTTTCAGTATTAAAAACTTGAGGCATGTCCTTAATTCTCAGCAACTGCAAGTATTGGCTATATTTTGTTTGATAAAGTACTTACAAAGCAGTGAAAAAAAACTTAAAACATAATTTGTTATAAACAGGTAACTACTTTTCTAATTGGCATTACATGCTACATGTGGCATAAAACTATCAGGGAGCAAGTGCATTAAAATATATTCAGTCCATAATGCCGTTTGAACGGCCTAGGATAATGAAATATCTCTGTCCTGTAGCTGGCGTTTGCACATGATTCAACTCGAGTGATCCAGTGCTTTATTCAGTATGGTAATGAGAAGCAAAGGCAAGAGACATTTGAAGAATTGAAAGGTACTTTCTTTCCATTTACATTTTACCCATATGCTTCTGTATTAGTTTTATGATGCATTAAAACAAGCCATATTATTTTCTCTTGAATATTTTTAACTTTCTGCTGAAATGATGCATTGTTCCTAGTGAGCTCTTAAAACTTATTTAAATAATGGCATCTTGTTTTGTAGTGTTAATGTAGTGAAAATCAAACCAGCTGAATGTTTTTCCCTTCTTCTAGATAGCCTAGTAGAGTTGAGCAAGTCAAAATATTCCAGAAATATTGTGAAGAAGTTTCTTATGTATGGGTGAGTAAGAAGTGAATTTGCTTAGCTGTGTTGCATTGTTTCATTTCCAGTGTGAATGCTGCTCTTAATCTACAGTGCATCGATCATGAATAAAAAAATACATTTCTGGAAACATCCTTATAATAGTGACAAGACAGGAGAGTGTCTGGTATCGCTAACAGCAGTTTTCCTTTTGCAAAAAGTAAAGCTAAAGCTGTACACATGGAGGAAAACGTATGCCAAAAAAAGCTCAAATATATGCTCAAAGTTGATCTTTGCCTTATACAAAAAACTGCCTTTTAAAATTTTTCTCTGCTTAGTGTTTGAGGAAGGCATCCTTTATTCTGTAGTATTTATCCACTGGTTTCTTTTCTTTCCCTCAAAATGCCTTATGATTTCTCCAGATTCCTGGCTTGCTTGCTATATTTTCACAAATCCATAAGTCTGATCCAGATGCATGTATTTCCTGGTTTCAATGCTAAAACTTATCACCTAAATGCGCTTCCAAAAATAAAACTATTGATAAGTCAGCTTATCCCCAAAGTTTTAACTCTTGCTATCTATCTTTCCCTGTGAAACAGGACAAAACCACAAGTTGCAGAAATAATAAAAAGTTTTAAAGGCCATGTGAAAAAAATGCTCCGTCATGCTGAAGCATCTGCTGTAGTGGAATATGCATATAATGACAAAGCCATTCTGGAGCAGAGGAATATGCTGACAGAAGAACTGTATGGGAACACTTTCAAGGTTTACAAGGTGACGTTTCAATACTTTCCAGTCTAAGGTGTTTTAGCATCTTAACTTACTGTGTTAGTAATACCTTACCTATCTTACTACTGTTTCTTTTGATTAAATTTCTTTGTCAGCTGTCCAAACATAGTCTAGTTTAGCATGTTTAAATGTGATGATTACTTGCACATTTCTATTCTAGATCAAATTGTTGTGTTTTTCAGTTTGAACTATGTAAAATATATTATGTTCATGTATGAGCTTGTTCTGCTCATCAAAGACAGTCTAATATCGTATAGCTGCAGTTATCATAGTGTCGTAGTGTCCAGCCTGAAGTGGTCATCCTTGCTGAGATAAGATTTAGGCTTAATTCCCCATTAATGCTGTAGGTGGCTTTTGTGTCATAACTGCCTTATGTCTCATGAGAACTGATTGTAGGCAGAATGTGCCTGTATCTGTATACGGTATGTCATTTAGGCTTAATTTTTTGGCTTTGTTCTCTTTTCCCGTGGAGGCTATAGGACTTGAGTCCAAACTTTCTTGAAACCATTTAGATGTAGATCCTCAGCAGGCAGTGGGAACCTTTTTAAAAAGTACAACCTCCTTTCTTTTAACTTTGTTTTTCCTTCTTTCTTGCTGACTTGGAAAGTTGGTTTCCATTAGAGGCACAAATAGTTTTATTTGCTACAAAGTACAAAACTGTTTTATGCAATTATTAACTACACTAGAGTGACACTTGCACCCTGGTGTACAACACAGCACACTTTTACCCAAGATTTCTGTTAAAATTGTATAAGAAATTAACAGATCATTTCTGAACCTTATTGCTATTTTTTCTTCACAGGTTATTGTAAGTTTTAATAAAGCATTTTGCAACACTGTAGTAGAATGGTGTGTTTGCTGTGTTTGTGGGCTGTAATTTGTACTGGGAGTAAAACAGCCTCTGAAATCAAGTCCAGCGTTAGCTTCCATCATTCTAGCATTCTTGATGTGGGTGCTTCAAGTAGTCTTACATTGTGGTGCAAACCTGAGACTCAACAGTATGTGGGTTTATAAGGAATTACGATGTAATCCTTAATGAGACCTGGAATTTCTTGGAGTTTTGAAATGTGTGGTCCACTTTTCTCCCTCCTGCCTCCAACTCTCTACCCCCCTCCCCCCCACCAGCAGGGACGGTTAGAAATACATTTCTTCTCATTCTCTATCTAGTCCGACTGTTCTTCTAACAACAGATTCTTTTACAAGAGTTACCAGTGTAATTGTTTAGATGAGATACCAGGAAGTACTTTGTGTTTAATGTATATGGTATATATTCCTCCTCTCTGCTGTTCTTCGGCTGGAATTTCCTGGGCCTTGGTTAACTTCTCAGTTCATTGACTTGTTGCTGTGTTGCCCCCTGACATACGCATATTGTCATGCAGGATTTCTGCTTAGCTCAGGAGTCCCTTAACACAGTGCCAGTTTTGTGTATTTTACCTTGTATCTGACAGTCTCATGCAGAGCTGACCATAAGTGGCTAAAACCAGTTCAGACCACAGAAGTAGCTTTTGTTTGCTAATAATGAATATTCAGTTTGTAGAAACTTAAGTATACAGCTTCTGACATACTCAAAGTAGATAAGCTTTTTGTTTTTAAAATTGTAAAAACTGTTAGTTTTGCAGAAAATTCAGTTTGTTTGTGATATTGCTCATGAATTTTGATTGAAAAGGGACTAAAGATTATAATCTATGGACTCCAATACTTAGTGGGAATGATTAAACCTCTGATTGTGCATTCATTTCAGACACCAGTTGTCCCAACACTGGGTAAAGTGTTAGAAGCTCAGCCTGAAAAGAGAGAGGCCATCTTGGATGAAATGAAACAGATTCTTACACCAATGGCACAAAAGTAAGGACAAAAATTCATTTAAGGTGTGACAATCTAGCATGAACCAGTCTGTTTCTGACATACAAATACGCAGTGATATTGATACTCTTTTAAGCTCCTATGGCAGTGATATTGATACTTTTTTAAGCTGTAACATTGCTGTGTTGTATAGTAAGTAACTATGGTTTTGTCTGAAGTGTCATAATGAATATCCTACCTTAATTTTGAACTCCACTTCTATAAACTAAAATGTCCCCTGCCCCAGTCAAACAATCGGTAAAAATCCCAGTGTGGTGTGCTTCCATAATGTGTTATTGGATAAGCTTCTCCAGTGGTCTTTAGGAGGAAATATTTCTCTGGGTTTTAGAATTTGTAAGTTTTGGTAGAATTTTCCACATATTGTAAATGCGAAACACCTAATCCAGAATGACTATGTGTTTTCTGCACACCACGCTGCCTAACTTTTTCTTTTTTAAATACAAATGAAGTATTGCTAGCTTATGTTAAAATCATTACTTGGGGACTTTCTGCTTATTTTCCTCTTCCCAAATACAGAGAGGCTGTGATAAAGCACTCACTGGTGCATAAAGTATTTTTGGATTT
>NW_008825104.1:708490-714602 GCF_000699105.1 Pygoscelis adeliae
GAAACAAAGATCCGTAAGTATGTTTTGTTTGTTTTCTGTTGTCTTTTGCCTTTCAGTGGAATGTTTTCAATCTTGTTGTGAAAGCGTTGTAAGGTAACTAGACAAAAATACACATCTTCCATTTACAGAGTTTTACACATCTGGCGATTCCAGAGAGATGACTGGGGAGTAGTGTTGTATGGAGATTTACAGTCACAGTGAACTTTCACACTAAAGCAATACTGTTTGTGATATTTGCATTAAAAAAAAACCTAATGGAATGACTTTGTTTTCTCTCCATGCTAAATGGTCCTTCTCAATAGCTGGAGAATAATTAAAGCCAGGGACATTGCTTCCAGTAGCTTAGCTTTCCAGCGTGTAGTTTATTAACCACTTCTAGCCATTGTCCAAACAACAAAATACAATCAGATCAGGGGTCCTTCTGTCAGCAGCCAAAACTTTGTCTTCATGGCCTAAATCCATTTGCATGGTGTGACATTGTATAAGCTGGTATCCTGCTTGACTTCACTTGTCTTCAAGCTGTGTCCATCAGCCTTGCCCTGGTTCTGCAGTTCAGCACCTTCTCATTCCAGGCCAGGTGGAGCCTTCTAGACTTCCTGTCTCTTACCTAATTCTGCTGGACTGGACTCCTGAACTCTTTTTTTGTTACTGTTAACAAACCCAAAGCTAAGGGTAGTGAGGTGGAATATTCATGGCCTATTCTGAGTCCAGATCTTACCTAATTAAAGGTTCCTGTGAATGGTTTCATGTAATGCTTTGTCAGAGAATGCTTCTGGATTCAGTGTCTTGTGTGAATCAGGGGAGTAAGGGCATATCTCTTCCTCCTTGCTTGGCTTTTTGTGCAGACATGGTAGTACATGGATATTCTGTTAGGGATTTGGAAATCCCTTTTGTAGATCTGTTCCTGCCTGCGCATATAGCTAGTGACACCAATTGTGTTGTGACTGAACAGTTTCTAAATAAATGGTAAAATGCTTGGAACCTTTGACTAGAAAGTGAGAAGCAGTTAGGGATAGGAAGGGAGATAGGTGGGAGCTTCATGTCAAAGAAATCTATCAGATAATAACAGAAGTAGTATCTAGTAACCCTGGAGGGTTTTTTTTTGTTTGGTTTTTCTTTTTTGGCTGATGGTGTTACTCGTCAGATGGCTTCAGAACCTCATTCCTTTGATGTGGAGACTAACTTTTGGCTGAATCTTGTCATATCTGATTTATAACATCACCTGGTGCTTAAACGACCTTTTTGTTCTTCTTGCTTTCTGGCTAATACCCTGTATGTATAAATAAATTGCATCACCTTCAAAGACTTCCTAAATGAATTGTCTTTGTCTCCTCTAATTTTAGTCTCAGTTCTGAGCACCCTTCCTTAAATTGTCTGTAATAGGACAACTGACAAGCTTCAATACAGTTTTGATTTCATAGGATGAATATGATGAACAGTGTAGTTTTGAAGGAAGAAAGCTATGCCATTTACAGTCTTTTGGACTCCTTTTGAGGCTGTTTTTCATAGGTGAAGGCAATGAGAGTGGTCCTGTAGAGCCAGTGATGCTCTCTATAGTGTTGTGGGCAGACAAAAAATCCTTTCATGCCCTCGCCCACCTGCCTTGAGATTTCTCAGGTCTCTTCTTCCACCTTTTTGCTTTATCACCTTTTCTTCCCCAGGAAATGATAGAAGCTGTCAGAGAGGCTGTCATCTACCTGGCACACACTCATGATGGAGCCCGAGTAGCGATGCACTGCTTATGGCATGGTACTCCCAAGGTAATGTTTGATTTCTGTCTACCCAGTCCTCTTTAATAACAGTCTAGTCTGAGACTGTGAGTATGATTGCTCACATGGGTTCTTATACCAGCACGCATTTTGATGCAGTTAAGTATTTGAGAGCAAGGTTAGAAAGTGGCCCCACTTTACCTATTGGCGAATATAAGCAGTAGTTTTTTGTGACTCACATGCTTTCATTAGAACTTCTATAGTGGAAGCATCTCCTTTTATTTTTAGCAGAGTTCTTGGCGATGACACGTAAAGCTTTTCCATTTTAAAATTATTGGCCATTCATTCATCCTATAGATTTCTTAATGCAGGTGAAATTGGCAGTAGGGAGAGGACAGTAAAGAAGTCATAATGTGGAACGATGTTTGGCTTTGCAATGTCAAGACTTAGAAAATGTTATAGGAACTGTGTTTTAGTTTCTTCTGCTGATGTGGTATCCTGAAATACTTTAGGTGTAATGTATGCCATCATCTCTTCAAAATACTGTAATGCCTCCTATCTTTTTCTGTATTGAAAAAAAAAAAAGACAACTTATGAAAATAGTCTGCTTGTTAAAGAGTGCAGAAAAAAATATGAAGTTGCTAGGGTCTAGGGGTAGTAATTGGTCTAAAGAAGACTGAGCAGTGATTGCAAGAGCCAAAGTACAAGCACTGAGGAAACTTTCTGCCAAAAAAAATCTTGTTAGTAAAGGGGGTTTGCAACAGGCTAGAGTCCTTGCTACTTTAAAGTTTCGGGTCCCGTGGAATAAGTTTCTTTCCAGATGAAGAGTTGAAGTACATTCTTCTTCTGTAAGTAATGAACAAGATAAAGGTGAACGTATATGGTGGTTTGTTTTGTTTGTTTTTTTTCAAGTTGCCCTTTTTGGCATCTCCCATTGGTGGGCTGGACTTCTAAACATATTGCAGAGCCTCCCGGGGATTGTCTTTCATGGTTCAGGTTGACCTCTTTACACTGTTTCTAGGTGTTGACTAACAGTACAAATATGAGACTTTAGTAAATAGCCTTTGCTTTAGTAAGCAAATTGAAGGTTATCTTTTTGAAGGTGTAAATAACAATTTAGTTGTTCAGAATCACTGGCATTATAGGCTCATTTGAGTTTCTTGTTTCCGTTTGGATAGGACAGAAAAGTCATTGTGAAAACCATGAAGACATACATTGAAAAAATAGCAACGGTGAGTATTCATTAACCACTTATTTCATAGTCTCTGAAACACAAGTGATTTGATAGAGGCTAATTTGAATGTGCTTTGGTACTGGAAACAACTATGAGATCTTAATAAAAGTAGGTTTAAAGTAGTGGTGATGTACTAGATAATATGAAATATATTGAACTTCATGGAATATTTAGAGACATACCGAGAAACTTCATTGTGGGCGCTACATGTAGTACTATACTTCTTTAAAGTAGCTGAGTTAATTATAAGTCCTAAATTTTTTTTCTACAATTTTTGTTTTTGCACCCAACTTTATATTGCATCTTCATATGGCTTGTTGGTTAATTCTCCTTGGTTGGGAGTAAAATAACATGTATACAGAAGAGGAACAAAAATTAAGATGTGTTGGGGATGTCATTGGAAAAGCCATCTGAATGTGCGTATTTATTGTAAGATGCTCAATAACTCTTTAAGTCAGGAAGCTTCAAAACGAATTAATGCTGAAATGACATACAATAGAAGAAGTCTGTACTTAATTTTTTTCTGAGTAACATGTATGTTTGGAGACTGCAGCACCAATATAGTAACAGTTGCAACCAGATTTCATAGTGCTGGGCAAAACTGCAACTTTGAAGAAAAGCTTTTTGAACTTCTTCCCTTCCTGCTTGCTCTATTGTTCTGTTTACTAATAGTTGACATGGTCTCAGTCAGTGGTCTCCAAACTTTTTTGATCACACAACCCTGAGCATGCATCCCCAATAAATGTATATTTATGTATAAATTATGTACATGTACTACTGTACTAGTATACATTATAAAACATACACAGAAATAGAAATTTTAAAAGGATGAGATAAAGATAACCAGTGGTTATTTTTATATATTTATTAATGGTAGAAAAAAATATTTTCTTCCTGCACCACAGTGGATTGTCTTGTGCATCCCACTTTGTAGGGCACTGGTCTAAGTAATGTTTTTCTCCATAATTTTCTAGTACCAGAATAAATGAGTTGTTACATTTTATAAAATACATATTATATAGAAATATGAGACAGTGGGTAAATAATAGCTAAAACAACACTGGAGCACTGAAGGTCTGGCTGCACTTTGATGTAGAGTCTCACTGACATGCAAGTGAATTGGGTTGTGCCCTTTTTGAGTATGCTAGAGACTTGCTTTCCAACAATGCAGTGGAGACTGTATGGCTCATTGCAGAGGCACAATCTCCAAAATTACGGTATGTGATTTATCTCAGTTCTAAGCAAATCCACCACAGAAATAAAATCTGTATGTAATGTTCCTGCAAGGCAAATCCTATGATTTTAAATGATGATTGAACAATAGGGTTAGGTTAATAGCTTGGGTGTGGTAAAGCAGTATATCAATTTATAATGGCAGATCAACTTAATCTACCTTCGTTTTAACAACATGCTTCTCTTAACAAGCCTTGCTTGCAGAGAGAGCCTAAATGTTGGGCTTCTCGCATTCTATGACAGTAGGCAGAATTTGCTTGTGGTTCATATTGTGTCATGTTTGAGACAAACTCTCAGAAATGTTGATTCTAAGTCAATCAGTATATTTCTAGAACTTGACTGCATGTGGTTTCTGATGTCTCATCTTTGCAGGGTGAATTTTCTCATCTGGTCTTGCTGGCAGCATTTGATTGCATCGATGACACTAAACTTGTGAAACAGTTAATTATATCTGTAAGTAATTGAATTTTTCCTGAAATAGTATACTAAATAGCGTCAGTGTATAGGAGGATGAGAGTAGGAATCCATCCACTTTTTTCAAACCATTTAATTCCTTTCCACCTTTTCTGTTTCATTATATTTGTGTATCATGATTATTTTTTTCTTTTCATAGAAGACCTCAGCACTTTCATATGTTCCCTTTAGTTATTTATTTGAATTAGTTTTTAAGCTAGATTCAGTGCTTGCTGAAAATTACCCTTTTTGGACTTGTTTATTCTGGCTAATGGATGACTGGAATCTCTTTGAAGTCAGTGTCTTTGTCATAGAAGTTTGAGCTCTGCTAGTATTTCACGAGATTAAATTGGTGGAAAACTTCAGAATGAGTACGTCACCTTATCCATTTTACAGGCAAACCTAAAAAGTCAAGAATATCCATGCCTAGAATGTCCTTATTGTGCAAACTTATTGTAAAAAAGGTTGTTTAGCACATTTAGCTCTTTTGTTTTGCAGAAGTAGCATCTTGGAAAGTGATGCTTCAAGATAGACTGTAGTAAACCTTCAGGATCATGGCAACAGGCCTGAATAGTATACCATGACTTCAAACAAGAAAAAGTACTTGGAGACTTTTGGTTGGATGCTGAAACCATTAACATGCATTAATTCTCAAAACTTGTCATTTTTACTTAATATTTTGATAATTAAATGACAACTAACATTCTGGATAAAATCCATGTAATATTTTTATCTTGATTCCAAAATGGCTACAGATAGATGTCTGAAACATGAGACCTCTCTAGCTGTTTTGCTTCACCTACATGGAATTGCAGAATGAACAGTAAGGATAGAATGATCTAGTCTGCATTTGCTTCCTTTTGGAATGCCCCATTTCCCCACCTTCCTTCCAAAAATTATTTAATAGGGTTTCATAAAGTCTTTATACTTAAGATTATGTTTACATGCAAATTTTATTACTTCTAAGATGTTTTAATCTGTAAATTACCATGATGTTATGTTTTCACACTGATAAAAGAGACTTCGTAGTGCACAATTAATTTTCATGCAAGCAGGATAATTAACGTTGATGTATATGTTGTAATGTAATGTGCTTATAGTAGTACTCATGCTATAGTTTTTAGGACTGACGGGTTGAGAGGCAGTGGCAGGGAGGTCAAGATGAGGCAAATACTCTACATGTGGAGGAGGAATATGAAGAGAAAGTGGTTATGATGAGGCTTGCTTTAAAAAATAAGAGCAGTTCTTCCATTGAGCAACTTTCTGTAGGGGGGAATTGGGTTTTTGTACCCTAGCATGGAGATTTTGGCCCTAAGTCTGTGCCTCTCTGATGGGTGTGGAGAGATGAAAGCATCCCAGTGGGGAGATGGCAGTTGTTTCTCCAGGTATATTAGCTGTAATCACAGCTGGGTTTTGTTTCCAGAGTCTAGTCTGCAATGTAACAACTCTGGGCAAGTTTCAAGCAAATAGTCTTGGTACGAGG
>NW_008825104.1:714674-734382 GCF_000699105.1 Pygoscelis adeliae
GTTTGGCTTCAGCTGAGCTTCCAAGGTGTCATTTAATTCCAGAATCATCTGTGTTTTTCCACTATCTGAGGTCAAAGATAATTGAGTGTGTACTGTTTGGTCATCCTACCGCGTCAGTCTGGACGGAATAGTAAAGGAGAATAAGGAAGAGTAGCCTTCACACATACAGAATTGGCCCATCTGGGTTTATATGAGGTCAGGAACAGGGAAAGGATGTCACGGAAAAGGAAAAAAATATCAGATAAGATCAAAACGAGCTCTTCAGATGGTGGATGAAAGCTAGTAGCAGAGGATGAGGTGGAAGCATCTAGAAATCAAGCATTGAAGCATACTCTATAAAATAATCCAACACTTAAAATTATCTTAAAGAGCAGTTAGACTTATAAAACACCATATACTGATCATCATTCTGTCCATACTAAAATTTAGCTTAAGGAACATAAGGAAAATAATGAAGATTGGGGGGGGGGGGGGGGGGGGGGGTATTATAAAACTGATCATTTATGTGGATTGGCAGAATGGCTGGGAATTTGTAGGTAAGGGAAGGTTTTAAGCTCTTTAAATCCTTCAAGGAAAGTCTTTCCTTCTCATCATCTGTTAGCTCCACAGAGTCTTAATCCAGCACCAAAGAATATGTATGGTGCTTTAAACCTTCATATGTGATTGGAACTGTACATTATGAGCTTGGCACGTGTCAGGATTTGGGCAGATTTTAGTGGGAAATCCCTCTTTTCATGAGGACTCCAAGCAGGCAGTGCTAAGGAGACATTACTGATAAGAGACAGCATGCCCGTTTAGAGTTTCTCCTGGTACTTTCTCACAGTTCTGGCACTGAAAGTGACCAAATTCTGTAATGCATCGGAATCATGGAATTGGTGGGGGAAATATACTTTTGGAGGATTTAAAGAAAAATGTGTCTATTATCTTTTATGCAAAATGGCTGTGTTATAGGTTGATTTCAAAGTGCACAAGATTTTTGTGTTTATTTGTACTAAACTAAATATTTTCTTTACCTGTTTTACGTTTTGAAATACTTCAGCACCTTTGTCATCCATTTAATTGATAAATGAACTTCACATACATCTGAATCTGAATGTACATGCTGAGAAAACAGAATGTGGTTTTGGTTTGGGTTTTTTTGCTCAGAAAAGATTTTTTTTTTTTTTTTCCCCATGCCTGGAATGTGAAGGTTATAGTAATAGGGGTTTTTTCATAGTTTTAGTGCTGTATCAAACTGATGTTCATGTTAGTTTACCAAAACTCACTTTCACCTAGGTTTAAGGAATGTTTTTGAAATAACAATGTTGTCTTACCATTTCCTGCCAGCTTCCAACCACCTTTCTGTGTTTCTCTTCCCCTCAAAGACAACCAACCGGGCCCCATTTTAATAAAGGATGACATTGGTTTAAATTGTTCTATTTATCTTTTTCTAGCTGTTGCTGGAAGGATTTTCATGGTGGGGAAAAAAGGGTTTTTAAGGGCTATGGCCTGCAAAATACACTGAAAGTGCTCAGAGCTCTGTACAGCCCTACTTTGCTTTGATAATCATTAATTTTATATGTATGTTCAAAGTTGCCAGGAATGGATTATCGTGATGGTCAAGAGTATTTGGATGGCATTCAGGATTCTCTAGTGGTACTTGGAACTTGTATAAAATGCATGTTGCTGTATGAAAGGGCATTTATTGAGAAGCTGACAAATATTTGAGTACAAACACATGGGCTAATATAGGTGCTTCTATTTGAATATAGCAGCATGCTTCTATAAGCAAGAGAACTCCCCGGCATATTAATGCGTTTCTTCCTCAGCCATGGTAGTGCTCAAGTGTATGAGGTGCCCACTCTGCAGTTCACAAAGTGGTTACTCCTAGCCAACAACTAACCTCTGGGGAATGCCCGGTGTTTTCTGTTGATGCTCAAATAAACTGCAAATAATACTCCCAGCAGAAGTCAGCTTTATTCTATTACTGAAACTTAATTTTTCTTGGTGCATGTTCTGCGGTCAGTTTAAGATGGTCTTTTCCTTCCCATGGACTGTCGTTGCTGTCTAGGTACTTATGTACGCTCCCTTGAAAGTCAGCATGGTATCAGTGATTACTCTTAGGTGATGTGGTAGGTGATCCTTTGTATGTCTGGTCTGCTGAGGTTATGACTTTTACTGAGGTTATATTTGTACAGCATATGACATACCAGAATATGTGTTGTTCTTTGTAATTGTATGTATCAGTGAAAACAAATCCTGTCCTTTCGTAGTATTTTTAATCAGTGACATTGATGCATCTGTTGAACACACTTTAAACCTTAATATTTTATTTCTCTTACTTCTCCAAACTTTCTTTCTGATTAGAGTTTATTTAATTTCACAAGCAGATATGAATCTTACTGATAGTATGTAGTTTTCCATTCCTAAGCTTTGCATTTGAAAAGTAATCAGTAATTACTGATGGCTCAAAACTATTATTTGATTAATGTTTTGTTGCTGTTTGTTTACTTTCACAGGAAATAAATGCTTCTTTGCCCAATATAATAAACAACAAATATGGAAAGAAGGTCTTGTTGTACTTGCTCAGTCCTAGAGACCCTGCACATTTCGTTCCAGAAATCATAATGCTTCTGCAACAAGGAGATGGAAATGCCTATAGGTAACTCAGATATGAAGATTAAGTTGTTTCCCCTAAAGTCTAGAAAAGTTCATGCAACCTTCTGTCATTTTTTATTTAATTTCAGCTTTTCTTCATAATATATCTTAAGTAATGTAAATATATATAAGTAATACATAAGTATCATTAGTTATGTTAGTCTGTAATCCTTGTTTTTGCATTTTTGGTTTAAAGTTCATATATGATGATTAGTGACCAGCAGTGTATTGGTAATCAGCAGTTTACCCCCTTTGTAAAGTGCAAAAATTGTGATGTGTTCTTTTTTTAAACTCATATATCAAATTTGGTGTAGCAGAAAATTTTTAATATGCATTATTGGTGTTTTGAGTTGCATAAAAGTACATCTCAAAATCTAGCAATAAAAATGGAAATTGTTAATTTGAGTTCAGACTCTGGTATTGACATTGATGTTTATGAGCTTTTGAAGAAGGAGCAATTTTCGATGATTAGTGAGCTGTTTAAGAAATATATCTCAGTAGTTGAGATAACAGAATGAAGAGAAAATAAACAGGTTAAATTATCGTTACCAAAAATCTCTGAGGTTTACTGGCAGTCAGCTTTAAACACTGTACACTTTCTCACTCCATATGTTCTTAAAATTTGTGTGCAACGTGTGTTTATATGTGAAACAGAGGGAAGAATAATGCTTTATTTTGATCTTCCAATAATTTATAGCTGTCTCAAATAGCCTATATGTTCTGAATTTCTTATTGCTTGATGTGCATACAGAGCAAGTCTTCTACAGTAATGTGCTGTCTCTTTAATCAGTAAGAAGAACACTGAACTCCGCCGCCGTGAACTCTTGGAAGCCATTTCTTCACCTTTGCTAGAATATTTGCAAGAACATACCCAAGAGGTAGTGATAGACAAAGCTACCTTTGTCTTGGTTGCTGACATCTTAAGAACAGCTCTTGGTGACATCCAGCCCGCACTAGATGCGATTGCTAATTTAGCAGCAGAAGAGCTGGTTCCAGGTGGCCGTGATGGGCAGGTAATGTAACAGAGGACAAGGTGCTGAGATCTTGCAGAGCGTTTGCTTATCTTGTATTACTAAAATGAAGTCTGCACACTTTTTCCTTTACATAAGACATCAACGTACTGCCCCGATAGCACTCATACATTAGACGTAGTCTCTGTTTTCTGACACTTTCCTTTCATAGTTTATGATTATTGCATCTGGAGTGATGAAGGCTTGAGCCAGCATTTCATCTGAGTTGTAGAGCAAGGTACTTCATGATCTTGAATCTTCAGAACTGCTTTAAGCACTTTGTGGGAAGGTAGCTGACAGTTGTGTTACACAGTCTCTCTTTTAATGTTATCTCTATGCAATCAAGCAGTTAGTAAATTTTTATAGTTCATTTGGCTGTTTACACTGAGAATGATAGGGTCTCTTAGCTTTCAGGTATGCTATCTCCATGCAAGGAAAGATCTTAGATAAGCTGTTTGTCTTTACAGTATGACCTTCTCTTCAAAATGTGCCCCTCCCCTATTTTGTTGAGTTAAGCTCAGTCAGATATGTGTCTGTAGACTAGAAAAAGAAAAATGCTGTGTACGCTATATTTAAGATAGATGCCCCCCAGATTTTCATAGTTGTGGTGAATTTGCTCTGTCTTTCCCCTTCAAGATACACATTTTATAGAATTTTACATGAACTACTCATGTTTTCTGTGATTTTCTGTGAACCATACTGTAGTGAATTTTCAAGTCTGTGAAAATGTGGAAAGTCTGGAAGTTCTTGTAGAGGCAGCTCAGTAAGCATGAAGTCCTTGGAAGGGTGGATGAAACATTGGTTGATATGGTTAATATTACTGAAAGTCAGATGTTACAGGGAAGGTGGTAAAAAATAAACTGGTCAGTTTAAATAAGTTTGATGCAAGTATCTGAATACTTGTTGATATTTGCATAGGTGATGACTAAATCACACTAATCGGTGTGATGAGGTGTCCGAGTGGATAAATCAAGCAGGAATATTTAAGGACAGACACGTAACTGCGTTTTGAAACATCATCATTATAATTTGGTTTTGTTTTGGTTTGTTTTTCCCCTTAAAGCTTCACATTGCAGAGCATCCAGCAGGCCATCTGGTTTTGAAATGGTTAATAGAGCAAGATGAAAAAATGAGAGAGAGTGGAAAAGAAGGTATGCTGGAAATTCAGCTTTATTTGATCAAATTATGACTTCGGAGTAATCAGTAATTATCTGACCTACAATAAGATTGCTGCATTTATTTCTTTTGAATATACTAATATATGGAAAATGTAACATATCCTTTAAGATTATTGCTTCTATCTTTTTGCTGTTGTGAGCTGTCATATGAACAGAATGCTAAGGATATGTTTGCTTTTTCTTCAAAGCCAAGTACTGTTCTGTTGTTTTTTTTTCTCGGGGGTTTACTGTGTATTTGGGACAGGGTTCATTTCTGTGCTTAAAGTGTCTTGATAGCTTTGCTAAATTACACAACAATTTAAAGGATAATAATAGAAAAAGTAAAGTCTTTCTAACAGGAAGACTTGTTTCATTAGTGCTTGTGAGCCAAACTGTAATCTTTGCTGTGTTTGTTAGTGCCGCTGGGTGAATGCTTTATAACTGTTATTACAATAATTCATGCACAAAAATAGGACATCTTTGCTATTTTATATCCCAGAAGGCAGAGATTGAGCACAGATGTTCTCATCTTAATTTAGCTTTTAAACTTATTTTATTACATAACTGTAAAATCTTGTGAATCACCATATCCTAATAGAGATTACTTTTTCTCATACAAAAAACTCAAAAAATGAAAGGAGGTGGGGGTAGGATGGTATAATCTGGAGGGAACTTCTCTGTGTGGGGGGGCTTTTTTCTTTGTAGAATTATCAGACCTTGTTAAACTTTTTTTTCCTTTTCTTCTTACTACATTCAGGTATCCACTGTTTCCTTTAAAAATAAGAGTTAGTTGGGCTTTATTAAATGTTTCTGAAAGGAGGCTGTTTTGCTACTTTTCAAGTGGACGATTAAAAATGTGCAAAGGGAAGTTTTATATGAATGTCTTTCAGAGACTAGCCTAACTGAGATGATGACAGTTATCTGGATTTATTTCTGCTAACATTGTGCAATTCCCATTTTAAACACAAGCTGTTCCCTTTGGTTTCTTTGTTTTCCTCCAAAGAGTGTGCTGTTCAGAATTGTTGCTCTGAGTTTATGGAATTGGCATTAAAAAACAACCAAATTGTTATCATGTAGGGTACAAGTTGAATAAAAGCTGACCTGTTCTTCAGATGGAATTCTGATCTAAAGTGACAGTGAAAAATAGCTTCAGTGTTTGGTTCGTTGGAGTTTGTTGGGGTTGGGTGGGGTTTTTTTGGGTTGCTTACTGGTAAGTTTGCTCAGCACACAAGTTATAAGAGCAGTTTTCCTGCAGTTCTTCAAATTCAGCTGGGGACTTGAGGTCAGCCTAGGTTCTTTCTTTTGCATATGCCATTTGTGTAATGAATCTGCAAGTCAACTTAAGCTTTCAAAGCTACTGAAGAAATAGAGCCCTATAGCATCAGTACAGCTGAAAGAAACAAGGTTCCTAGTGGTTTTCATGCATCAATAGGGGATTAGCTCTGAAGTTTTAAGTAACTTCATCTTGTGCAAATTCTGTTTCTTCAGTTGTAGAGTCAGGTGCTTAAAAATGTAGCTTTTTTCAGCAGAGGTGTGTATGTATTAATATATTGCATACAATTATCTCTTGTGTTGGTGTTGTTCTTACCAAGTTCTTTCTTTGGAGTGGATGCCTTCTTTAAGACATGAATAGCCTTTGACACCCTTTTAAAAAAGAAACAGCAAGTTTGCCACTTTATGCTAGTAAACTGTCACACAGTGCTGCTATTGACTAACTAATTTTAAGCAATACTTGGAAGTAGTCAAACATCTACAAAAGTATTCATTGCATTGAATAGTCAATTATTTTGTGAGAGCAAAACTTTGTGAATACTTGGTGGCTAAAAACTATTTGATTAAATCACAACTGCAGAGAACTTTTAACAGGCTTCTTTGTATAAAGA
Source organism: Pygoscelis adeliae (assembly GCF_000699105.1). Lineage (NCBI taxonomy): Eukaryota > Metazoa > Chordata > Aves > Sphenisciformes > Spheniscidae > Pygoscelis > Pygoscelis adeliae. The sequence continues at coordinate 721,362 of NW_008825104.1, forward strand.
TACTAATTTTTTTCTTCTCCCTACCCCTTTTCCACATTTTACAGTTTGCTTTGGAAGAACATTGGTGGAACGTGTTGGTATTGAGAATATGAAGACCTGGGCAGAAGTAAATCGAGGTGCCATTATTCTTTGTTGGTATGTAAGGCACATGGCTATTTCAGATTAGGTTCCAGCGTTAATTTCTTGGACAGCTAAGAGAACATCGGTTGAAATTCCTACCAGCAAAATGCCAGTTTTTGCTCAATGTGTAGTGTCTTTCATGCCACTGGTAGGTCTGTGATGGAACAGGGTACTGGAAAAATGCAAACCAGAGTTTCCATAGGTTGTTCCTTGAGCTCAGGCTTTTGCAGTACTAGGAAGTAGCTCAATGTTGGAAAATCTTAGGATTAAAAATCAAGCTTACTTTTAAAATTGTGCCTACTGTGTCTTGTTTTACAAGCACAAAATTCTCAAAAGAGCACTCCACAAATAGCTACATTAAAATAATTAACTCTGAAATATCTGTGACTGTCAGCAGCATACAAGAATCCAGATTTTTTTTTTGGGCAGGGGGTGGGGGGGTAACTTATAGCTTTGTGTTGAAGCCTTAATTATGGAGCCTAAGTATGTCTCATACTGAAGTAGGAAAGTGTTTGGAATAGACCATCCAAAGGCTTATGATAAGCTAACTGGCTCACAACTTCAAAGCAGTGAACCATGCAACTAGTGAGATCAGAAAGACCCCACAGGAATTGGACTAACACAGACATTTTGTTTTATCAAATGCGAACAGCTGTGTTAATCATAATTGTTTTCACTTTGTAACTACCTGTCAGTGTCAGGTTATAGAAACCCAAGGTTTTGTCTTTAGCCCGAAGTGGGTGGTCTGTGTTCTGGAACTCCCGGGTCAGCATTGCCCTGGTGACTCCTCATAAAGACTTGCACTAAGCCAAAATCAGCAAACAATTCAAACAGACAACATGATTTTGAAAAATAAAAACCTCTTCTCCCTTTTTTCCACCCCACTTCTCCCTCTCCTAAAGTTACTTTAGACTCCTTGCTGTTTGCTTTCCATCTCTGCTCTTTATGACTTTAGAGTGAGGCTACTTTGACGTTCATGCTCTTTTGCAAGGTGAATCAAAAGCTGTTTTCACTAACAGGACTTCTGTTAGTTAATCTGAGTTTAATTCTAACTTTGTTTAGTCATTATCATTCAGAGCACTAGTGAGAAGAATTGGTAGTAGAAGACTAGTTGCAATCCAGATACAAAACCAGTTTATGCAACATCATAATAGTCATATGGATCTGGCTGTTAAGATTGTTCAGCTGCTAAAATGATAACACTTTTTCTTTGCCTCTCATAACAGGCCTTTAGAATTCAATAAATGCATGTAACACCTTTAAGTTATCTGATCCTGTGCACAGATGTTCAGTACAGATTTGTTATAAAGGCTTGTTCACTGACAGTGTATTAATGCTTGTACTTTTTTCTCCTAACTCAAGGCTGCAGAGATTCATTTAACATGTGGTGTTGCTGGTTTATTTACTAAGCTATTTTGATTGTTCAAATAAAGTTGCAAAGTAAATTAGTGGAATTTTTCCATGTATCACGCTTTAATAACTGTTTGGCTGTCACCGTGACAACAGTCTCTTAATAGGTTTTGAAGACTTATAGAAAAAACAGGAAACTAGTAATTGCTTATTAGCAAAAACCAGCACAGGAGTGATGTATTTTATGGAAAAGTCTGTGAGGAATGTCAGTCTTTCCCTCTCTGCTATTACTCATGGCACTACAGGGTGGGGCTTCGACAAGTGTGTGTTGTTACCGAGCAGGGTAGCTTATCTCCCAGATTGTCAGTAGAACGTTTTTCACCAATACTGAAACTCACCTAACAGGAAAGAGAGATAAAAGTATGGGGGAGGAGTGTTTGTTTGTTTGCTGGAATGTTGTTTTTAGGTTTTTTAAGTTTTAATTAAATCTGAATCCTTTGTCGTTTGAGCTTCTCTTGATGACTCTTTAGGCATGATGCCCTTTCGTTTAGGCAACTGAGAACACAAGAACATAACCAGCTGCTTTTGTTCCATTTCACGTGACACCTGCTTACCTTGCTAACACATAGTAATTAATCTCATCTTTGCTTAACTGCATGCATTGAAGTCGACAGGTTACTTAAATCATACAGCAAAGATTAATTTAGTCTGGTATAGATAGTAACTGCAATATTTTTTACATAAAATAATTGTTGAGTTTTACAAAACATTCTTATTTAAAAAAAATGATCAGATACTTCTTTTGTCCTAAAGGAGCTCAGATCCCTCAGACAGAGGTAATTTTCAGTTCTCCCTGAAGCTATGATTGATTTTTGTTTTGTTGTTGGCTTTCGGAAGCCATCTGTCACTTACGTGCGGATCTGAAACTCAGAATTACCCAGTCAGTCCATTTGAAGATTTTTGGCTTTCTAGTCATTTAAGCTTATTTGCAAGTTATGAGCAGTTCATTGCGTGCTTGATTGCTTAGTTACCTGGTATCCTCTGGACCCTCTCCTTTTATTGCCCTGCTTGTTTTTAATTTGATTTTTATAAAAAAATCTGGGGCCTGGTTCTGACCTAGTACAAGCATGAAGAGCCCTAAGGTAATGAGAGGGCTCTTTGCACACATTACAATCCAGCTTAGTGTAAATAAAGTGTTGTAAATACTTAAATGTCATGGATGCTGGTCTGTTTACATTTCTACATCTGACCTTTCCTCAGTACTTTTGAATTTGTCAATGATGTGTTACATCAGGGTAGAAAATGGATAAAAACGTACTTCACCAAATGACGGACTGATTTCCATATGTCATTTCTGTAACCTGTAAAAGTTATATTTTATATCCACAGAATACATAGGTACCTGCTTACCAGATCTTAGAATAACTTTCAGAATAATAATTAAAAAAAAAAGAACAACCCATGTTGGCCTTCTGGCTGTATTATCAGACAGGTAGATGTTCTATATTAAAAATAGTGCATCTTGAAATATTTGTGGATACCAAGAGTTTGAAAGCAGCTTGACATGTATAGCTGTTGGCACATTAAATTAGTTTTTAGAAATATATAAAATGCAGTCTAGAGTGGCTTGCTGCTTTGTATACTCTTTGTCCCTGGCGCTGAACCATGTGAATCTCTCCATGTTAAGTACCAATGTGTTCAGCACATCCTTTGTCAGTACTCTCAATTTTCTCACTGTTACCAGGGGTACATGGCTCGCAGAAAAGCTGAAAAAGTGATGAATTGAATTTTAAAGAAGGCCTCTTGATTAAATAGTACTATCATAGCTAAAAGTGTAACAGAAATTGGTGCTAGAAGTTGTTAGTCATAGAAATAAATCTAGGAATAAAGTAGCTGAAAATAGTGGTGGTGTCAGATGGGCATCCCATGCTTTACTGCCTATAGTGTTGCCATCCTGCACAGGATTTGGAGTCCTAAGGGGACAAAATTTAAATCTCACCTTAAACTACATTAATTCCTTTTCTGTCTTACTCAGTTCAGCTTGCCATGTCTAAAAAGTAGGCAAGAAACAAGCTTTTAGGTAGCTGCAAAGTTGGGAGCCGTTTGGAAGAATCCTAGGGATTGTGAAGACTTGTAGTATCATGCAGCCTGCTTGGTGCCAGTACATGGGTGTTACAGTTTGTTTCCAATTGTAGTTTATTTGTAAACCTGTGCAACTTGTAATTCTGTTCTGGATTGCACACGTTGTCTGTAGAAGACATTAAGTTTTTTAGGCAATGTTCCCTTACCATTTTGAAGTAGCAAATTAGGTGTGCCATTACCTCTACTGATTTTGTATTATAATCCAAGAACATTTCACTATTACCTGAAGGACGGGGAGAAGGACAATCACTGCCTAGGTTGATCTGGATAGTGCAGAAGCTTTTTCTTTCCTAATAGTATTTTACAGCTTACAATGAATTTCCTTGTTTCTGGGGAAGAAAAGTTATCTGGGAAAGCTGGTTTGTTTTCCAAAAGTAACATCTAAAAAAGAACAGAACTGGTAAGGTTCTGTAGTCCTGCACTAAATGAAGCACAGAAGTACAATAGTGAACGTACTTGATGTGTATTAGATGTACTTCACTGCGTCCAGTTTTGGGACCCGCACTACAAGTAAGGTATCAACAACTGGGGAGAGTTTAATGGAGGGTAACCAACATAGTTTTGGGCTGGAACCCTTGGCCTGGGAGGAGAGGCTGTGGGACCGGGGCTGGTTCAGCTGGGAGAAGGGACGGATTTGGGGGCACTCAACAGCATTCCTGGCACCCGAGGGGATGAAGGAGAGCTGGGCTCTTCACAGCAGTGCATGCGTGGCTGGAGGGCGAGAGGCAGCAGCACAAGCTGAAACATGAGAGGCTTAGGCTGGAGATAAGGAGAAGCCTTTTCCCCACGAGGACAGCCCAGTGGTGGGGCTGGGGCCCAGGGAGGTTGGGCTGTCTCCTGCATTGGGGAGTTTCAAGCCCAAACTGGGTGAAGCCCTGAGCAGCCTGGTCTGACCCAATGTTTGAACCTGCTTTGAGTAGGGATCTACAGTTCCTTCCAGTCTGATGTGTTCTCACTTGGCGTTTCATGCTTTCTGGAAAGTTTTACATCTTTTTCTAATAGGAGGTGATAGAATCTGCCCTGAACTATATTCTTCCTAAATAGCTATTGTTTCCTTACATGGACAGCTTCTTTTCCTATGACCTACATGCTGACCTTTGACATCTTTTGGTTTTTTTCCTTTCTTGTAGCCTTCTCCGGAGCACCGATCAAAAGGTGGCAAATACAGTCAAAAAAGGACTGAAAAAGGTTGTCCCAAAGTTGAAGCTGAATAAAAATGTAAAAGGAATAGAAGCATTACTGGAGAAATTAACTTCCTAGTGTAAATGAAGCTAAAAAGACAATTTACATCAATGCAACCAACTGAGGGTTGGTAAGATTTTGCACCATGGTTGTTCTAAGAAGCAGTGTATGCATTTGTAATTAAATAATTTCTAAAACAACTTGTCTGTTGTACTCATTCTGTTGTGTGTGGTAAATGGTTGTTCTCAGAGGTTGAAATCTCAAGATGATTTAAGAGCTAGTGGAAACTTCTGAACATCTAATCAAGAAGTTAAATCTTTCCTGATAACTTGCACAAAAATGTTTTGAGTCTTGTTAAAATTTGCATGTATGTTATCATAGTTACTATAGAAACAGAAGCATCTGTTCTGTAGATACTCTTGTGTACTGGGCAAATACACTTGTCCTTAATCACCTTCCCTCCTGGTTTCCTCAAAAAACAAAGCAGAAAAACAACTCAAGTCCCATTCTTACCCTGTGAAGGAGTGATGGAGGCTCTCATCCTTCAGGAACTAACAAGAATAGAATGAAAATAGTGTCTCTGACTTTTTTCAAAGAAGGTCCTGAAGGAGAGGCTGACTATTTCAATGAACCACAGTTTGGTTTTGTTTTTCTTAAGTCTTCTGAAAAGTACAGACTTTTAAGCCCTAATAAACCAGAGGTATTTGGGGGTTTTTTGGTATCTTCCTTGTATTAGGGGAGGGATTAATTTACTTCTGCATGATATCAAATTAAGTGTCCTATTGATTTCTACTGTACCCTATTTTGATCTAGAAAAATCAAGCCAGTATTTAATTTTCTCATTTTAAGCAAAGGAAGAAAAACCACCAAAACTTTCTTGGTAAGGCATTCATACAACACCCTGGTGGTGTTTAATGCCATGCTGAGAGACTGATCCAAACAGAGGACCAAATTAATCAAATGTTCAACTGTAGGAGTCACTCTTTACTGTTGCTTAGCCTGATAGGATGTGGCTCCATTTTTAATAGCAGATAGTTAGCCATTATTTCTTGTAATATACAGCTTCCTCAACATAAAGTACAATGCAACTAATTGGAAGTTGCCAGTGGTTAAGTAAACTGCCTTAAGTTTCCATATTTTACATGCTTCAAATCAGTCTCCTAAATTACTGACTTCATTGTCGGAGGTCATGATGATCCACAACTACTACAGTCCATCGGGAACTGCAGTGCCCAGCACCCATGAAAATCAGATTACCCAGTTTGAGACTCACACTTGCATGCTTAGCATGAGGTAAAATACTCTGGTTCTCCAGGGAGCACCTGTATGTATACAGGTGCTGGAATTGTTAAGTACATTTTCTAGATGTGTATGTTTTAAGTATAAATAGTTTATCCAAAGCAATGAAATACCTTGTTTCATCTTAATAAGTAATCTCTTGCTTCTCACTGCTCCTGTCTAGGGGGAACATTTTTTAGTATAAAAAAAATGACAAGATACCTGAATAGGCAAATTTTTTTAAAAAAATCATTAAGTTGTAATACATAGTTTACTTAGGTTAATTTAAGCAGTACATGGACATTATAATTAAGAGAAGTGTTTCTAACATTGTTTCTGTTTGTATCTGTTGATTTACTGATACTTTGCTGACTGTGCTTCCCTCTAATTCCACCTAGGATTATGAGTAGTAGTAAATACTGGAAGGTTAATCCCAATTAGACCTGACTGGCATTGGCATTAAGTGTTCATGCTTGTAAACACATCCTCTCAGTTACTGAAGATTGCAGCTCATTAGTTTCTATAACAGGATTTTCTTTTGTGACAATAGATCATTTTAATTAGCAACAGATAATGAATTTAAACTGTAGTGAACTGTTTCTAAAGAAGTCTCAGTTACTGCCAAAAACCCCAACCTACATGAAATATGCAACAGATTTCTGACTGAATAATTAGCGGTAGAGTAAAACAGTGGAAAAAAGAAAATCTGATACAGCCCTTCTCAATTTTCAGGTTATTGAGGGGAATAAACTAATGCTTAGAATCTGGCACAGATGTATTTCTAATCAAGAGAATTAAAGGGGGCAGTGAAAGTAAGGCATAGCTAAAGGTAGATATTAATAAACTGAATAGCAAAATGTTGTGTAAGAATGTCTGCTTAGATGAATCTGATTTGATGCTTTGATTGTGTGCTTTAATTCCAGTTGCTTTAACTGAATGTCTACCAGGCAGATCATCTGCATTTTTGAGACTGTGTATATGATTTATTTTAAATCATGTAATAATTTGGAGTGACTGAGTACTAATTTTCCTTACCACAATTTGAGAAATGCCACTCTTGATTAAGTAGACATCAGTTCAGGTTACGCTGAAGATGCTACTATTTTCCTCCCGGGGTAAAACAGAATTTTTGCTGTCAAGGTATGTCTTTAATGTCAGTTGAAACCAAATTCTGAAATAGCCTAATGGAAGGAGAGGAAGAGGAGGTTATGGGGGGTACTAAAGACTGTTTCAGTGGCTTAAGGTTCTTCACAGAGTGGACTCACTTTTCCCACTGAAGAAGTTGAATGGATGCAGTGCCATTTCTGTCGCAGTTTGCTGCAGGTCTCTCTGTGACTGTGTGGAGGCTGAGAGATAAATTGTTTGAAAGACTCTGAAGCAAAAGTATTTTTTTTCAGTGTGTCCTTTTTCTTTTGTTTGAGATGTACTTGACAAGGACTTCTGCCTACTTTAGATTATCCAAACTGCTCAAATGATTGTCAGCATCTTAATATAGCTAGCAGTATTTTTTTTTTTACTGCCATGTCCTGGTTTTGGCTGGGATACAGTTAATTTCCTTCCTAGTAGCTGGTACAGTGCTGTGTTTTGGATTTAGGATGAGCAATGTTGATAACACACTGACGTTTTCGTTGTTGCTGAGCAGTGCTTACATTAAGTCAAGGATATTTCAGCTTCTCATACTGACCTGCCAGCGAGGAGGCTGGAGGTGCACAAGAAGCTGGGAGGGGGCACAGCCGGGACAGCTGACCCCAACTGGCCAAAGGGACATTCTATACCATATGACGTCATGCTGAACAAAAAAATGGGGAGGTTGGTTGGGGGTGTGTGGCCGCTGCTCAGGAACTGGCTGGGCATCGGTCAGCGGATGGTGAGCAATTGCATTGTGCATCACTTGCTTTGTATATTCTTTTATCATTATTATTATTTTCCCTTCCTTTTCTGTCCTATTAAATTGTCTTTATCTCAACCCACGAGTTTTACCTTTTTTCCAATTCTCTCCCCCATCCCACTGGGGGGGGAGTGAGCGAACGGCTGTGTGGTGTTTAGCTGCCTGCTGGGTTAAACCACGACATGCCAAGAAGACAGTGGAAGTGCATGTGCAGCAGGTAAGTGTCTGTGTCTGTGCCACTTGCTCAGAAGAGAGGCTGTTCCAGGAATTATGGGCTTCTTGTTTTAAAGCCATCATCCAGAGGTGAAGTGAATGTCCCCTTGGCCATCCAGAGCCAACACCTCTCTCTTTCACTTTACATAGCAGAAGTTGGAGGGTGAACGGCCAATGTTTAATCACTGTGAATGCTAGGACAGTCTAGGACAGGAAAGGTGGTGATGATTATTTTATTTTTGGTTCTTAGAAGACGGAGGACCCATTACCTTGGTAATAGTGTATATTAGTGTGTAATAGTGTATTTCCCATTACTTTAGAAATAGGGGTATATGGAGAGGTACTATTGCAACTTAATACCTCTTGGCTTAAGGTACAAAAGGAACAGCTTTCCCCTTTGCTGCTGACAGCAGGAGCTCCCAAGAACAAGCAGTGTTTCTCTTTTCCACTGACTCCACCAACTTACCTTTTCTTCAAAAGCAGAAAATGTACACAGTGACTCTGAATTTGTTTCTGAGTGCAGAATCAAGGACAAAGTGGGGTCAGCAGAAAATGCAGAATGATTGAAGTAGCTGGAAAAAAAGGGGGAATGTTTTGGGACAATATACACATTGCAGGCAGACTGTGACCCATAAGCTGTGATATTTTCTTTCTTACTCCTGTCCATCTCTTGTCTAGTTGGGTTGTAGACTTGTCAGAATGGACACAAGGCCACATCCATGTATGCACACCACTTGGCACTTAAGGGTTTCTACATAAGTGTTCTCACTGTTCCTCTGGTATGTCTAAAAAAATTAAAAATGGTACTAATAAAATATTAAAAGTAGGTGTTTTTCATTTCTTACATCTTTAAAACAGATTTGTGTAAGTGTTCATTGTGTTAATCAAGACACATTTCCTTCTGACTTCTTGGAAGAAAACTGTAGTGTCTATTAGACAGTTAGCATTATCAAGTTCAAGATCATTGTCAAAACCCATCCCTTTTGCCTCACTAGTGTACACAGGATTTCTCAGATGCTTTGTGAAAATGCAAAAGTTCATTTACTCTTAACTATTATTCTTCCAGCACTTTTCCCCTGTTTTCTGCTTGGGGTTTAAAGCTCTTGTATCGAGTTGCTCCCTTGCACGCTCCATTCTGTAAGTGGCACTTTCTTTTACTGTTAACAATTTTTTTTGTTGTTGTTTAAAGCCCCTTGTTTTGTTTTCTGTGTCTTGCTTTGAGACCCTGGACTTTTAGGATATGTAACCTTTTTCAAGATCTGTTAATGGTAGATACCATTGTACTAACCATCTAGAGAGAGAAACAGGGCATTACTGGGAAGGATTGCTATTTAAGAAATACGAATCTATCATACTGTGTTCTCCACCTTTTCTCCAGTCCCTGTAACTGCAAATATCAGCAGTACAAGCTTTCCTTGACATGATCTTTTTCCTTTAAGTGTATGCAAAGGCACTAATTCACTTCGCTGTAGCATCCAAAGGAGCAAGTAGACTATCATTTACAAGCTGTACTAGGGGGAGGGACTGAGCGAAGGGAAAGCCACTGATGGCTGGAAAACTGGAAAATATGCTAGGTAAACTCATCTTAGTTATTAGCAGTAATTCCTTACATATGCCAAACTTAACATTATATATCTTTGTAATTTTCTCTTGCAATAGTCATGTATGTAAAGTTTTGTTGAGGGCTATACTAGCTGAAGTGGGTTTAGTCATCTTGTCATCTGCTGTCATGAAAGATGGTTATAATTGTTGGATTTTTATGCTCTTTCAATCAGAATGTGTCTTACAAGTACACTTATGCTTTACAAAATATAAAAATCTTACAGATTCTCTAATTTGCCCTGTCTTCCCCACAGCTGTTTCTGCCCGTCATTGCCGTAGCTTGTCAGTCTGTGCTACCTAGAGTGTATCTACATGGATTACATCTTTCTTTAGAATAGTGGGGCAGTCATAAAAAGCATATGGGAGGGAGCCGACAGGAGCTCTGGGTGTACAGGCGTACATGAACAGGTGCTAGAAGCATTGAACTAAGAAATCATCATCAGTTTTTTCTCTCTGTTTATAAAACAGATGCAAACAAGATACTTGTGGGGCAAAAAAGATACCAGGGCTTTTTGTTTTAAAGATGTACTGATTTATAAGCATTCCTGATAAAACATTTTTTGTGGAAAAAGGTAATAAAAGAATATGAGAATTGGTTCAATATGTTGCATTGGTTAAAGTTTCTGGTTAAAGTTTCTGCTCCCCGTGAGTGATTAGATGAAGAAGATAGGGTGCCACAACACCTGCTATAAAGTCATCTTCACAGCATGATGATAGCACCAGTTTTCATGGCAGTCAAAATCATTCTTATGGTTGAAATGCTTTCAGGGACTGTTTTACAAATTGGTGCCACCAGTTTTTCCACTTAAGCATTTTTTTCTGTTTTTTCTCTGTTTATCTGAAGAGGTAAAATATTTAGAGCCTGTTTCAAATTCCAAGTCTTTCGATAGTGGGCAGTGAAAAGAACAGGCAGTACCAATTTAAAGACATGTTTGAGAAACATCTGAATGATTTCTCTTCAAAAGTATTAAAAATGGTTGAACTTGCAATTTTACATGTCAAATCTCATGGTATTTTATTAACCAAGGCCCAGGCACAAGGGAGCTACTGGGGTCTGCCTTCCAGAATCGGTGCTGCTCACCAGCCTCCATGCAGCTCCAGTGATTTCCCTTTAAAATGTCCTCATCAGTGCGAGATGCCAAACATAATGTTGTATTTCCTATTTTACACAGCATCATGCCCAAGCTGGAGGACCTTTGCTTTCACAGATGATGATTCAGCTTTGCAGTGTCTGAGCATTTGCCTCCTTAGTTTGCTGCTTGGCTGTTACAAAGTGCGCGTTGGAACCAGCCCTTGAGATCAACAGAGCTACTGACAGAGCAAATGGAATAAGCACTGTAACAGTGCATCTCAAATTGCCTGTTTTCTTCTGCTTCAGGTGCACTTTGAGTGTCTGCCGTTGGTCATGCTTTGTCCTTTAATCTTGGTATAGTGCACTATGGTGGAAAAGTTGTGCATGCATTGTCTGCTCCCAGGCAGTGTGATGCTGCTCAGACTGCAATTGCTGCAATGTGCAGGACTTGCTTTCTAACCTTTGTTTTCAGGCAGGTATGCAAAGTGCCTTAGGATATCACGCTAATATAGTGAATCTGCATCTGTAATGGTGAGCTTTATCACAGAGAGTGGATCTGACTTGTTTGGAAGGTGAATTTTGTGGTAGAATTTGTATAAAGAGTGGAGGTGGCAGTCTGTGCAGAGAGAAACACAGGAAGAAGGCAGGCATGTGAGGAAGTGGTCTCCTGCGCCATACCAATAAACTAAAGCTGTAAGCAAGCAGGTATTTGCAGATTTCTGAAGGGGGAGGGACTGGGGGAAAAGAACTTGTTGCAGATGGAAAGGTGCCTTTGAAAAGCAATGCCGAAGTGAATTTCGGTGGGATGATGCAAGTGTAATAGCAGTATTACAGCTGTATAAGAAAGAGTAGTAGAGGCCTGTGGAAAGAGGTAAAGCAGGAACAGTGTGCTTAAAACCTTGTGTCTTTCTCTCCTCTCCTCCAGCCCCTCAACTGATCTAATAAATGTGATTTTGAATCCAGCAGCTTGCCTGCTGCAACATGAGTCAGTAGAGTTTTTCCTTCTGCCTCTGAACAGAAGATGCTGCATCCCTCTCCTTACAGCGGCTCTGGCATTTGTCAGGCTGTTCACTAAGCTGATTCAATTCACAAGCCAGTTAGAGATTTGTGTGTGGTGTTGAATTAATTTCGATTAGTGAGCTGATAAGATTCACTAAACAAAGGGGAACCCGCCTGAACACCAGAGCATGAGCTAAGCAGCAGTGTTGCATGGTAAGGCAGCAAGAAGTCTGACATTAGCCAGGAGCAGATCCCTTTGCAGGGGATCAAACTGATCTTTTAGGTTGGCTGAGCTGCATTATCAAACTTGTATTTCAAATTTGTGTATAAAATGGCGCCGTTCTCTTCAGTGCATGGAGTTTTAGAGGAACATGCATTGTACTGCATGAAAAAATACAACCAGAAAATCAGCATTGTTTTAAGCCTGCCATGCCTCAAAGTGGAATGACAGTTGGTTGACACCCATGTTTTGATTGCTTATGTTAAATCCTGTCAATAAAAGCCTGGAAAATAATCCTTATTAATCTAAAAAAATCCATTCAACCTACAGTTAAGGTAACTTTATCTTGAACTTTCATGTTCCCTGACTAATTATTATCATTAGTAAGATTACTCAGATTACTATCCATTATTGATTTTTCAGGTAGGCAGCAATGAAGTTGCAACAAGAAGACCAAGGGCAATCAAGAGAGACTTCAGGGCCTTGGGATGCCTGGTTAAGGGATCAGGAGCACAAACGGTGTTCTCTATCCTTCCAGTTGCAAGGAATGATGAGGGAAGAAACAGAAAGAGCCAGCAGATCAATACCTGGCTCCGAGCTTGGTGTCACCGGCAGAATATTGGGGTTTTTGATCATGGGTTGGTCTACACGACACCAGGCCTGCTGGCGACAGACGGGGTACACCTGTCTCAAACGGGGAAAAGGATCTTTGCACAGGAGTTAGCAGGGCTCATTGAAAGAGCTTTAAACTAGATTTGAAGGGGGAAAGGGATAAAACCAGGCTCACTAGAGATACGCCTGGGGGCGGCACGCCAGTGTTTGAGGGACGGTGTGCTAGCGAGGTGCTTTGGTCTGCCGTCTCAGTGGAGGTAGGGGATGGAGATCCATGCGGCAGCAAAGGCGCAAGGGTTATGGGTGTGTTAGATAAACCACGGAAGTGCCTGAGAATGGTCAC
>NW_008825104.1:736700-736983 GCF_000699105.1 Pygoscelis adeliae
GGCATCCTGGCCTGTATCAGAAATAGTGTGGCCAGCAGGAGTAGGGAAGTGATCGTGCCCCTGTACTCGGCACTGGTGAGGCCACACCTCAAATACTGCATTCAGTTTTGGGCCCCTAACTACAAGAAGGACGTTGAGGTGCTGGAGCGGGTCCAGAGAAGGGCAACGTGGCTGGTGAGGGGTCTGGGGAACAAGTCTTATGAGGAGTGGCTGAGGGAACTGGGGTTGTTTAGCCTGGAGAAAAGGAGGCTGAGGGGAGACCTCATTGCTCTCTACAACTACC
>NW_008825104.1:737139-746848 GCF_000699105.1 Pygoscelis adeliae
GAGGCTGCCCAGGGAAGTGGTTGAGTCACCATCCCTGGAGGTATTTAAAAGACGTGCAGATGTGGTGCTTAGGGACATGGTTTAGTGGTGGACTTGGCAGTGCTAGGTTAGCGGTTGGACTTGATGATCTTAAAGTTCTTTTCCAACCTAAACGCTATTATGATTCTGTGACTCTAATTTCCTGGTACTAGGTGATGATATCTTTGTTTCCTGTTCTAGGAATATGCAGACCGAGTATTAAACATATCCTGACATTATCCAGATCTGCCTAGAATCACTTCTCTTTTTTTTTTTTAGTGACTTTTGGGGAACGTTTTAGGCTTTGGAGCTGTCTTTCAGAAACAAAAGGAACAGGGAAATTAATCTCCAGTGTAATTAATGCAGCATTTGACTGAAGATTCATTTAGTCCATAGTGATGATAATACAGATTTTGCAGTACAGATTAAATTTTACATTATTGTAAACATTCGTGCTGACAGGACTCCAACCTTTTGGTACACTCTGTACCTGAAGAAGATCCAGCAGAGCCAGCTAACACAGCAGGTAGCAGGCACCAGATATTTTTAAGAAAAAGGGGACTCTGTCAGCCTCTAACCTCTGGGCGGCAGCCGTGAACAATTTTCCATGCCAGGAGACCCAGCTACCTTGCCCTTTCTTACAGGACGTTGCGGCCCCCCACCACAGCAGGACGTGCTGTTGCAACCTCTGTGTCATTTCCTGAATTTTCCTGAATTTCTGGAATTTGTTGTTGGTTTTTTTTCCTGTTTGTTTACCCAAATTAATATTTGGATGTTAAGATATTTGGAAGTCAGACCAGCCCGACCCTCAAGACTTGGCTGGAGCAGACTTCAGGAGCATGGAGTCCCTTTGATGTCAGTGTGGATCCGGCTTATGCCAGGGCTTGGTCACAAAGACTTCACCTCAGAGCCCAGCCTTTGTGTTGCAGGTGGGCTGTTGCATTCACCTGCAGTCCATGCCTTCGCCTCCATATGTAGTTTTTGGTAAGAAAAAGAAAGAAGTGTAAGTGTCCTATTAAGCAAGGCTGTTCTTATATGGGTATTGAAAAGTTCCTCTGCAGACAGACATTTTCATTTTAGCTGTTTTTAGCCATGTAGAGCTACGTTAGCTCTGCAGCCAAAGCAGGTTCTGCCTTCTCTTTGCCAGCTGGTAGTAGAAGTGCTTTTCAGGCAGTTTCCTCTGCCAGAACCGGCAAAGAAAATAGTGTTGCATGGGTACATGGTGGTCTGAAGAACAGTTGTTAGTGGTAGTGAAAGACTGACTTGGTCAGTCCAAGACAAGTATGGTACTTGTTTATCTGGTTATTAATAGGGGGGAAATGCTTTTGCTTATAAATGGAGCAAATCTGCTTCAGAAGTTAGAATGACAGTATAATTTTATAGAGTAGAATTAGACTCTGACAAGTTTTATTTAAAAAACTTGATAACCTCTATCTCAGGAGCTACCTGTAGAATGCTTTAATTTTTCTCAGCATATTTCCATTAAATTACCTAAGTACATAAAAAGCTAGTACCTCTGACCTTTCCCTTTTTCAATCCAAGATAAAGAGCTGGATTACAGTCAAATGCCATGTAATTTCTCTACTACTGAATAAAGAAGTTAATAAAGGTTTTGTAAATAGCAGATAAACATGAATCAAATATTTTTACATAACATAAAACCAGAACGTTCTAAACAGTTGAAGCTATTTTTTAAGCAAGGAGACAATTTTTCCTTCCTAGGCTTATTGATAGTAACTATTTTTCTCCAAAAACTTTGAAGTATACCTAGTTTATAATCTTTAAAATTATACATATTTAAAGACTGAATATTACTATTTGCCTTAGAAGCCTGGGAATAGGACCAGATGCCTACTAATCTGTGGCTTACTGTAGCTACCCCTTTAAGTGCTATCTTTCTAAACGAGAAAAGCAAACAGCTGCTGAATTGCATTGAAAAAGTGATGTTTTTCTAAGACAAGGATTTGTGCAAAAGCATATTCTAATTGGAATTCTTTCCACTGTCTCATGTAGGGACAGACTCTTTAGATTTCTATGACCCCCACCCCTATTTTTTTTGTTTTCTTTTTTCTCTTTTTTCTTTTTTCTCTTTTTTCTCTGTTCTCTTTTCTCTTTTCTTTTTTCTTTTTCTTTTTCTTTCCCTCTTTTTTCTTTTTTTTCTTTTTTCTTTCTTTTCTTTCTTTTTTTTTCTTTTTTTTTTCAATAATTCCCAGGCCTAAAATGAGTAGAAGAATCAACACTTAGTTGGCCTAAAATGAAGCCAGGTCATCCAGATAAAGTGACTGTTTCTTTGTGTACCAGAGACAACATGTTTGCTAAGTCTGTAGTGAAACATAATGACAGAACATATTTTTCTTCTCCCTGTGGGGCTCATTAATATCTGCAATTAGTTAAAACAGAAGACTTTAGCATGGCCACATTCAGAGAGGTTTCTAATTTCTCAGTGGTTGGAGAATCCTCCACCCTGTTTCCCCAAAACCTTAGCTATGCCAAATTAACATCTCATAAAACAAGCCCTATCTACTTTGTCTTTAATAGTATTGCCCATCTTTCTTGTATTTAAGTATATTTTCCCTTGATGTGGTTATTTTGAAATCTTCTGATTGTCGAAGCCCTGTGGCATTCAAGTATCCAAGACAATCATGGCTCTCCTCCATTATTTTTGGATGTCATCATGTGTACCATTTGACTGTTTCATTTGAGTAATCTAGGGATAGTGATGATGCCACTGAAAGTCTTAGTAGATGTGGCAGAATAAATTTAACTGAGAGTCCTTCTCAGAAGAAACCATTGTGTCAACAAAAAAACAGCAAAAATGCTGCATGCTATTTCAAAACCAGCTGATACAGGTTTGCACAGCCTTCTGCAGATTGTCAGAGGTTTGTTTTGTGGGAATATGAACTCCTTCCTTCCTCTGAGCTGGCTGGATGTCCTTTTTGTATGGTATGAGCCTCAGACTGGCTCTCACAGGCGGAGAGGACCTTGTGGGAGAACCTTGCTAGTAGCCATCCACAGAAAATGCTGGTACTGACAGAGCTTTCAGCATTCAGAGCACCATCTGGCTGATACAGTGGTACCTCAACTTTAGGCATACTCTTTCCTATTTAAATGCAGAGTTACACCTGTCACCCCTAAAATAAGATTAGTTAAGCCACAAGGCAGAAAGCTGAATAAGGTAATCCAGAGAAGAAAATTATGAGTCTTTGATTGAAAAAAAACCCCAAACACTAATTTCTAGCTTGCTGGAAAATGCCCTACTCCACTAAGGACCCATTTACCTGCCGAATGCAGCATGTCAGGTGAGTCAGGTATTACAGAACAGAAAAAGAGCAACTTTGTGTAGTCTGCTGCTTAATATTTCATGTAGCAGTTGCCAGAGGTCTGTCCTCCAGACTGCACGCTTCTACCATGTACCTTGTGTCAGCTCTAGCATTAGTCAGAGCTCTCTAAGTTGAGCTAGGTCATGAACCAATCAAGAATCTAACCCTGTTCCCCCAAACTGTCACATTTGTGTGTTGAGTCAGTGCATAGAAGAATCAAAAAGGTACCAAAGCTGCCATCAGTGAGATGGTGCGACTGGATGGCAGAGGGAATGAGAGTGCATTGAGAAAGAAGAGAGTGAGGCAGCCGCTAGGTAAGCGGAGCTGCCCGAGGTGTGGTGGCCTCAGTGTTCAGAGCACCCAGATGAGACCTGGTGGTGCTGGTTACAATGTCTTCTTCTCCTGAGGGGACAGAAATTGGTTTCCTCCATGTTGGGAAGTGTTTTGGCTCATGGCCATTAACCTGTATGGTACTCTAAGTAAGAGTTTTGCCTTTGTATGGCTGCAGTGTGCAGGGACTGACTCTGGAGTCCTTCCATACTAAATCCTTGAACCAAAGATTGCTTGGGCCAGAGCAGAGTGAGCATTTGGGAAGATTTTGCTGCTTGGTCAGGATACTTTCGTAGCTCTTTATTGAAGCAGGGCCGGTGACCTTTCCACCCAGCTGAGTGCTGCAAACACCAAGCTGTGCAGTCTTTCTTTTACTGTCACCTGGAGGGTCATTATTTACTTGGCGCAAAGCAGAACAGCTTCAGCTAGGGGGGTGGGAGAGACCCACTCCAAGCTGTATTTGCACGGTTATAGCAGTACTATGGGACTTGTGCATTAAAATCTTGTTGGGCAGATAAGAAAGCACTCACCAAGGACATTCAATTCTGACTCCTGATTAAAAGAGAGAACAGTCCTTTTTCTCTTGCTCATGTTTTGTGTGGAAAGCCTATTCCCTTACATGTCTTGAAGAACATCTACTTGAATGGGTCCAGCATGTGAGGCAAGTAGGGTGGAAAATGAGGCTGGTGATTTGTGTCAAGTCTGAGGCTATGAGGAAGTCCAGCCTCAGCAGAGTAAGTGCTCAGGCTCTGGATTTCTCTAGGTGGCAAGAAGCTGCTGAGCTTGCCATGCAAGGCTGAGCATCTGCATCCATCTGCATCCCATTCAGACAAGGAAATTAATTTAGGGTGTCCCATATCTTGGGAAGTTGGGTAATCACCAACATTTAAGTCCTTTTAATGAATCTAACCCAAGCTGCATGTTGAAAATAAAGCACAGTTGTGTTTTAGCATGCTTGTAACCTGCCACCTCACTGAACTGCAGTGGGGGTCTAAGAGAGAGGCTTCCTGTGGTTTCAGGAAGCTACTCACCCTGTTGTTGCTGTGCAGAAGGGCCATGCAAATTCATATGATCCCTAGAGCAAAAGTAAAGCTGCTATTCTTCTCAGTGAGTGCCAGGATTGTGCCTGCTGCATTGTGTGCAGTCCAGAAGAGCAAACATCTATCACATTCAACTCCCAGGGCTCAGCTGTGCCTTAAAGACATGGTTTAGCTTTTAACAGAGCTGATCATCACACAATGTGCTGACTGTCATTCCTAAAGAACAAAATGACAGATGGGCTTATGATACATTTGTCTGGAGGTAAAGAATGAGAAGAGCAACTTGGTTACTAATTACCTTCTCACCACTGAAAGGAGAAATGTCCCTATGCTTGACACAATTTGCATGGACGTGGCAAAATTAATGAACTTTTTCACCCTCAGCTGTCCCAAGAGTGAGCTTCACACCATTGTCTCCAGTATGGCTCTGGGATTTGAATGCAGCCATTTGCATTCAGCAGGGCAGCACAGACACAACGTGAGAGTTCAAGAATTTTAAAATGCATCTCTGCCATCAGGCTGTTTTGCTGCTGAGTAACAGCTGTGGGCCGTATCAGTGACTGTTACCATTGCTTCTTTTTGTTACCTTTTTTTTTTTTAATATTATTTGTATCTGAGTATCAATAAAATAACTATTATTTCAGATCTGTTATTCAGGTTACTATTTCTAAACTGGTATGACTGCTTTTACGTAAAAAGAATACTCCTGATATGCTGCAAACTAATAGATGAAACTGATTCCAGTTAATTGTTGTTGTTATTTGTTGTGTAGGTTTTGGGGTGAGTTTCTGACACATGAGAAACTGCATCCAGCTATGCAAGAAGGCTCAGTAATCTTAGGAAGTAAGGTACTACTGGGGGTGAGCTAAGGTGTCAGAATTGTGTCCTTAATGCCTGTATGTACCAGCAAAGTATCTTGACTTTAAATTATATTTAAAATTGGTTACAGATAAGTGCTGATAAGATCCTTTGTATGAAAAGTCTTTATGATATATTATCCATTACATGTTTCATTTGATTTTTTTTTTTTAAATGCTGCTTTAACACTCATGTCCCATGACAGGCCTATTATTATTCTAACAATTCAATAAGTAGATACATTAAATGCTGTAAAATAAATTTAGTTTATCACTTAATCTTATACCTAAAGAAGGGAAATACTAAAAGCAGTGTGTTGCTTGCCTAGGTATGAAAATGGGAATAATTTGCAGGGCTGCATATGAAAAACAAAATTGGAACAGTGAAGCATAGCTATCTGACAGTGGAAACAGAAGCTGAAAGCTTAAGGACTATAAATGCTACTAATATTCAGGTAAACGCTCTAGGCTGTTTTCCTGGTTTTGAAAGCTGGTGCAAAACCAATTTCAGCAATGCAGTCAGTATACTGGGTATTCTATTTGTTTCATTTTTGAGACTGCCGTGACAGCAGTGAGGTGGCTGACCCTTAATGGCAGCAATTTGTTTTCCCTTGGTTTGATTATGGTGGGTCTTTATTGTGGGTCTAATCAGTAGCAGGGGGTTACATCTTCATGCAGGTCTAATTTAGAGTTTCTGGGTGGTTAATCTGAAGAATGTCATTCCAGATAGTTGATGAGCACTTAAGTGCTGCTCACAGCCTAGCAAAGCCAAAAAAAATATCTGTTGTTGTAATCTGAGCCTTTTTTCTTTTGAAAACAACCCCCTTCAAAACAGATTTCACCCTCTACTTTTGTTACTTTTGACCTTTTCAGTTTATCTTCAGTTAGTTTGGCTGATCTGTTTTTCCTCTTTCTCCTTCAGCTTCTCTGTTCCCTCCCAATATCCAAAGCACAAACTGTATCAGTGCTGTGATGAAGGGTGGGTTGCACCTTCTGCACAGCATTCAGATATTTTCTTCATGGCTCTCCGTGTGAAGTCCACCTTCCCCCTTTCTTTCTTGAGAGCCGTGTACTCGTAGGCCTTCAGCTTGCTGTAATAGTCTGAGAATTTGTTGTAGAGAATGGAGATGGGCATGCCATTCAGGATTATTCCAAACGCAATGCAGAGGAAAGCAAACAGGCGGCCGAGGTGAGTTTCTGGACACATATCTCCGTATCCTACTGTAGAGATGCTGACCTACAGGCAAACCAACATTCAGCTTATTAGCTGAGAAGAAACATACAAGCAGGTATGTTAAGAGATATGGGACAGGTTTAAAGTTTGCGCTTTTGCGCTTTGCATCACAAACCTGAATACTCGCTGCTGCCTGTTTTTCTGTACCGTCCATCTTATGCAAAAATCCCTAATTAAAAAAAATCCCTCTCATGTGGTAAAGAAAGACAAGAGTGCAATTTGACACCATTCAGGAGGATTTTTAAAAGCTTTGTCCTGCAGAGGGAATTTCCAAACAATTTCCACACCAGCGTGTCCAGAAAGGGGGTTTGCTCAGCTGTGGTGAGCAGATAGAGACGACTCCCTGAACGCACAAATACAGTGATAACTGCAGCCCTGCTCCCTCATCGTGTCACTTGGAACAGATACCCTGTGTGCTTATAAAACCTGGTATTTTGGGACTTATTCTATGGGTTGTATTTTGAGTGTTACCTTTGTTTGTCATACATATTTTAGGAACTAATGAAAAACACAGGAAAAGCTTCAGCTAATTGTGAAATCTATTTTTATAATGTTTGCACTATAGGAAGCAGTGACCCAGGACTTCGAAGTTTCTAGATAAAATCCCCTTTAATGGTTATATACCTACAAGGAGCTGTGGAAAAAACAAAGATCTTTCTCTGTTGCCTGGAAGTTTTTGCTCACAGTGTATGCTCGCAACACATGTATTTATCGTGCTAAATTGTTTGATTTTCCTGCTCAGCTGTATGTCAGAGGTTACAAAAGTAAGGCGTATGTGTGCCTTCAGTAGGGAATATTCCTGTTTGTTTTAGCTGACAGGTACACAGGTGGGAAATTTTTGCTGAATTCCCCTTTGAAGAAGGGTTTGGGCGTTGTTTAAAATGTTTTTTTGTGGAAGTGATGGTATTTAGTATGCCTGCTTTATATGAACCTGTACATTTTGCCATCATGTAGTCTAGATAGTTTCACAGACTTTTTTCTTCTCAGCCATCAGCATTTTCTCTTTTTAGCCTATGGATGTATGAAGGAACTGTGTTTTATATGGACCCGGTACTATACCAAGTACAGCAATACTTTCTTTGTAAAATTTAGTTTCAAAAATTCATGGATGTTTGCTTATGGGGATGCTACATATGAATGATATTCTCCCAAACAGGCAGCATAAAATAACTCCTAATTTATATACTTCCACTGCACACATCTTGATTGTTTATAATTTTTACATTTCGTAAATATAACTTGTTTTTCTCTGGCAGGTAAAACTTGCAGGCTTCTGCTATCTGGCACTTCCTAGTCTGTGCAAGGGGTCTTTTTCAGCCAATGAATTTTATTTAATTTTTTTCACAGTATCTCAACACACCGTGTGTATCTGTGAAACAGTAATCTAAAACTTCGGGAGAAATAAAGCACAGGCAGTAGGACTTTCACTGTAATGCCCCGGTGGCTTTAGCACTGAAATAAGTCTTTGGAAGGTCATGGTGTGCAGCCTGCCATCCTCTAATATGCTAAATAAAATGTTATTTCAAATGAATAAAGCATTAGGGTACATGAGACAGCACTGGGTAAGCACATTTGTAGGATGCACCTGGTGCTTCCTGTGGAATAAAAAGGATTAGTCACTTGGTTTAATGGAAATTAAGTCACTGGATTTGAATGATAATACAGGATAAATATCTCCAAAAATAAATACTGAGATGAAGGCAAGATGTTTATCTCTACCAGCCAGGACAAGACCATTATCCTGTGATAAGGTTCTGTTCCACTGGCATAGTCGTCTACATGACCTGTAACAGTCTGGGGGGGGATACTTCTCCTCCTGTGTGTGTGAGACCATGAATGCTATTGGATTTTAATGAAATTTGAGTGATCTGGATATCTTAATTTTCACTCTTAAAGAATGAATAGGCTTTACAAAGAGTTTTATGCCTTGGAATTGCAATGTGCGTGCTACACCTTCTCTTTTGGAGGCACTTGCTCAGCTAAATAGGCCTTTTTCACATAGTCATAGTCATATAGGATTCTTAGGAGTATCTAAATGATTATGGTGCCACCAGCTTGCAGAAATGAGCCCTAAAGATTTTGCATATATCCTGCATGTTCAGAAAACAAAACATAAGGCTAATGTCCTGATTCTAGTAACATATCAAGCACAAATTTGTTCATAAGCTGTGTATATCACTTAAAGATGGCGTGTGAAGGTCACATTACGGGACCGTTTCCTTTATTCACTGATTTTTCCCTCCTTTTCATGCCCCAGCTTAAAGGATATTCAGCACGTGTACATATGCATGTACATATATAAATGCCTATGTGTGTCTGTAAGGCCAGTTTTTATGCCATGCGCTGAGTCACTACAAACATATGTATGGGAAACCACCACATCTCATCAGCCATCTCTGAACCAGAAGTGCAGGCCATGGGCTCCCAGGGCTGCTGGCCAGGAGAAGTGACCTTGGATGGGTTGGTGTTGCTGTCCTGTGGGCCCCATATGCAGCTCAGTGCATTCAGTGCCTATGCTGATCAACCAGTATGAGAAGATCTTCTGACTCCTTTCCAGTCCATTTGCATGGGCTTCCTTCTCCAGGGAAGTGACCAGGACATAGCCAGACCCAGGAATCAGAAGAGCTCCTGGGGCCCTGCCATAAACATGGATTATGGAGGCCAGCATCAGCTGCTGCAAAATGAAATGTACATGATGCCAGACTAGAAGAAGCCTTAGAGTTATGGACAGCCAAGATATGGGCCTTTTGCCTTCCCTCAGCACCTGCAATGTCTAGCTACCCTCTGATTTGATCCAGACTGCTATAGATATGCACATCTTTGAGCTGGCAGAGGAGCTAGCCAAGGAGGAGCTAGCCAATAATTGAGCTGGCGGAGGAGCTAGCCAAGCCACTCTCCATCATCTCTCAC
>NW_008825104.1:748084-755578 GCF_000699105.1 Pygoscelis adeliae
TACCTGAGAGGAGGCTGTAGCGAGGTGGGTGTTGGTCTCTTCTCCCAAGTAACTGGTGAAAGGACGAGAGGAAATGGCCTCAAGTTGCGCCAGGGGAGGTTTAGATTGGACGTGAGGAAAAATTTCTTTTCTGAAAGGGTGGTTAAACATTGGAAGAGGTTGCCCAGGGAAGTGGTTGAGTCACCGTCCCTGGAGGTATTTAAAAGATGGGTAGATGAGGCACTTAGGGACATGGTTTAGTGGACATGGTGGTGTTGGGTTGACAGTTGGACTCGATGATCTTGGAGGTCTCTTCCAACCTTAATGATTCTATGATTCTATGATTCTATGATCTTCTGCAGCGTAACAAAGCTGTTGCTTTCCAGCTCTGAAATGCTGCAGGCAGCAGCACAGGCAGGGATCAACTCCCCCCTCTCCCCAGTGCCCTTGATAAAACCACCCACTTCCCTGTCAAAACATTGCTTTAAAAATGATAATTGTGAAACCGCTGTACTTGCGCATGAATATTATCTGTTAAGCATTTACTTACAGCCTGCAGCTCGCTCTCCATTGTCTGCTAGTCTTGATAAACCCAGAAGTGTTTCTTTTGTCTTCACAGCTCACCTTGAAGGACATTAACTATCATTTTGATCTCACAATAGTTTAAGAAGTATTGGTTAGCCTTCTATAAGTGAATGTATGTCCGTCCTGGGGTGTTAATGTAATCCAAGTCTGGAGTTGAACTGCTTCCCAAACCCGTTAGAGATGAATTCAGAGTTTGGGTTCCTAGAACAGTTCTGCCAGGACATTGCCAGATCCAGGAAGCATTTAGGCAAGGTGGAGAACTTTAAACTCTCACAGTTCTGTGTTCCTGGCTAAATCTTCATGCCCCTGAAAGATATGAACCCAACAGCCCAGAAAACGCTGCCTCAAAAACACCCCTCCACATAACACAGTATAGTACAGGTCAGTGATAGTTCAGACCTCTCAAGCAGACGTGCCCAAATGCCTTAGAGCACTAACCCAGTGGCAGTCTCTAGAAATGAGGTCATTTTGTCTTCATTTCTGAGGCTTGTCAGCTGAAACTCAGCCAGTTACCCTCACTCCAAGTGCTTGGGATGGTGGCACTAAAATCACACCCTTTCTGGCAGAGGTTGCAAAAAAAGATTCAAGGTGACATTAACCAGCTCTCAGTACTGACTGATGTGGGATTCAAACCAGTGACCTAGATGTAGAAGGCAGTTTATCCCATTACGAACCCCTTGAGCCATTCTGCTTCTTTTTGTATTTGTTCCTCTGCGAGACTGGCACGGCATAAATAACCACCAATGTTTTTTGTGTGTGCAGACGTGTGCCTTAGACGTGCCATCTAAGGAACAGAACACAGTCTTTTGTGTAAAACAACTGTTGGTCCTAATGCATTTTTAGCAGCCAGAGCTCTGGGACAGCTTTGGCTTTGCAAGTCTGAGTGACCAGACTATAGTTAATAAACTATGTCTTATCAACTTGCAGTTGTATGATGGGTCACAATAGATCTGCAAAAAGAACAAGAATGAAAATCCTCTGTCCACCTGCAACCAGCTAGCCTGATGCAAGATTTTTTTTTTTTGGCAACACTGACAATGGGATTAAATGGGAAATACTTTTCTTTCTTGTCTCTTTGCCCACTTCTTCTTTAAAAGTGCAAGTACTGTCTGCATTTGGTCAGACGGGAATTTCAACACTGTCTGCCTGATTAAGCCTTGATTTAAGCTTACAACAAAGGTGAATGAGTGCATGTGTGTGTGTGCGTCAGTGAGTGCATATGTCCTGTAAGCTCAGAATTCAGAGCAGATGTTCACTGATCTGAGCCTACTGTTTTCAAGACTGTCAGCAACTCTAGCAAGGGAAGGGGAGGGAAAGGGAGGGAGGGTCTCTGGCTAGCCAGCAAGGTGAGATGTGTTTACTTACGGCAGCCCACCACCAAGCATGGGGGATGCTGGTGAAGTTGGTACTGGAGACATCATGCTCCACTGTGTAGACCATGGCAGAGAAGGCGAAGATGCCCATGGCAATAAAGAGCAAAAGGCAGCCCACCTGCTGGTAGCACTGGCGCAAGGTAAAGCCGAAGGCACGCAGCCCTGTGGAGTGGCGGGCCAGCTTGAGGATGCGGAAGATGCGCATGAGGCGCATGATGCGAAGCACTTGTCCCACCTTGCCCACCCGTCCCACCTTCTCAATATCGTGCTCGTGCTGAGAGCCCTGACCTCGAGGCTGGTCGTCATCAGTAAAACATTCGAGCAGCAGCTGCAGGTAGAGGGGCAGGATGGCAATGAGGTCTACTGCATTGAGGGCGCTGCTGGCAAAGCGGCGCAGGTCTGGGGTAGAGACCAAGCGCAGCAGGTACTCGAGTGTGAAGAACACAATGCACAGGGTTTCAATGTGCTCCAAGATAGGCCGGCTCTCCCCACTCTTCCGGCCTACCTGCTGCATCTCCTCCACTGTGTTGAGTGCCAGGGCCACCACGGAGACGAGCACAAAGAAGCTGGAGGCCACTGCCATTACCTTGGCGGTGACAGAGGAGAAGGGCTTCTCCATGAGGTTCCAGAGGCGCCAGCGCTGGGGACCATAGTAGCGCATGTGGCGGAAAAGCTGCTCATTCTCCTCAGCCTCTGCCTGGGAGCGCAGCTCGCGCTGGACCTTCAGTTGCTCGCTCAGCTCATCACGGCGCTCCTCGAAGCAGATGCGGCAACAGCGAGGTGTGTATTTGAGCCGCACACCCCAGTAGCTCAGCTCCTCCAGGAAGCTACGGGGGCACAGCTCGTCCCGCACGCGCAGCACCCCTGAGGCATAGAAGTTGTACACCAGCTGGAAGACAGCTGGGTCTCGGTCAAAGAAATACTCATCTACCTGGGCAGCGTAGTCATCACATAGGCCCAGCTGGCAGCGACGGTCAGTGGAGGTAGCCAGGCGGCCCAGTCGGGTCTTGGGATAGATGGCCACTGCCTGGTAGGTGAGGCGGTAGCTTTGGCCACCGACGTTGATGTTCAGCACAGATGAAGTGGAAGCTGTAGCTGGGGCTTCACAGGAAAGGGCAGGGGAACAAGGAATCGATGACCAGGGCTTGTTTTCTCTCTCAAATATGTCTCCACTTGGCCATTTTCCTTGTTCTTTCTCTTCCTCTTCCTCATCTTCATCGTCCACATAATAGTTGTAATTCCCCTCAGGTCCCAGGAGCAGTAAGGGCTGAGAGTTCAGTGGAGCGGTAGCAGAAAAGCCACTCTGCTTGTCTACATGCATGCCTTTGTTATCCTTCCCCTTGTTGGGCTGCAGGAGGAGATTTGGTGCTTCCTTTTCCCTGCCTTTATGTTTTAGGAAAGGAAACTGTTGCCTCATGTTAAACTGCAACATACTATTTCTCCTTACTCTTCTCCCTTCTTTGCATTCAGCTGATCAAGGAATTAACACCAGTCCTTTCCAGCACTACAAAGGCTGACAATCCTGTTTTCTTCTCTGTATCTCAGTAGTATCACGCACAGCAGCAGTTCTGCATTTTTCTCCCTGCCAGCCACCACTCCAGTTGTTGTGAAAGCTCTGTGTGGGATATAGACACAGGAAGACTGCTGTTGACAGTTTTAATCTTGCTGACAGGGAAGATCTGAGTGCTTAGAGAAGAGGATTTAAGGGCTATTATCCTGTTCCAGCCTCATGTCCCTCAGTTTGTGACGTGAATGATTATGGATCCATAAATCTATGAAAAATCAGTAGGGGGAAAAAAACCCTAAAGTTTTATTGCTAATAAAAACCATACATTTTCCTAATTCAAGTATATATGGATTAAGAATAATCTCAGAATGAAAATGTATGAGGGGCAGAGGGTGGGGAAGAGGGGGAGAGAGAGAGAGAACATTAGAGATTTCTTTCATCTACATGAGTATAGCATGTCTTGGGTTTTCCTTAATGAAAATAATGAATAATTGATATGCAGATAATGGTAGGAATTCACTACAGTAGCTCTTAAAATATTTTCCAAAGCTGAGCAAATAAAAGTCATCCCTTTTCATTCCCAGTTAGAATACCTCCATCTGGTTAAGGGCTGAGGAAAGTCGCAGTCTGTGACTTTGGTTGTGCTCTGGGAGCTGAGGTCTCGTGCTCCTCTGGACACAGTGCAAGTGAAGGGCAGGGATGTGAAGGGGTTTCCAGCATGCTACTTCACTTCAAACTCTTCGTGAGCTGCTGAGAAACAGAATAAAGCCACTCTTGTTTTTCTTGCAGGGCATGTTTAATAGCATAAAGCTGCACTAGGTACCTAGCAGGACAGTAGAGATGCTTTCTCTGTTTTGATGGAGGTTTCATCCTCAGCTCTGGTTGAGCTGGCATGAGCATCTCAAGTAATAATAAGCATCCTGAAAGCCAGGTTACTTCCCCTTGTCACTGGGAGCACTTCAGCTGAGTTAGAGCTCCTGTAAAGCAGAGGGTACACACAATAAAGGGATGGCTCCTTTGACATGCGCTTAGCCCCTGAGTTACAGCTTCTTAACACCAGCTCGTTATTCCACCAGTATCCAGGCTAGGGCAGGAAGAGACGAGGCACTAGAGAACTGCTAGCTTTGGCAACACCCTCACTGGTCTGGAGGGCCTTCCATCTGCAATCCTGTAGCCTGCCTTCCACTCACAGCTCCCTACCCTTTCACACAAGCTGCTGGGACAGTGTACCCCAGAGCCCCTGCAGCAGTATTTTTCCTTTGTCGTCCTCAAGCTCCTGTTATTGTGTCATTAATCTCACGGTCTTGCTCCCGCAAACCCCAATACTGTCGTTGTGGTGGTGTCCTATGTGAAGCAATTGCTGTTGCTGTGAGAATCACCCCTTCTTTTTCCCCTTTTCCCTACCCCGGGTTGTAGCTTTTATATTTACTAGCTCTTGACAAACAGGAAGACATCACAGATGAGCATTTTGCAATACTTTTGTTCTCAGGCTGCATCCTAATGGGTGTATCACACTGAATAGTTC
This sequence comes from Pygoscelis adeliae, assembly GCF_000699105.1. Lineage (NCBI taxonomy): Eukaryota > Metazoa > Chordata > Aves > Sphenisciformes > Spheniscidae > Pygoscelis > Pygoscelis adeliae. The sequence continues at coordinate 753,054 of NW_008825104.1, forward strand.
AAGGTTTCTTCAGGGCACACTGTTTAAGGCCTGGATTATTTGCAATACATATTTAGCTGCACTTGAAAATATTTTGCTTCATGAATTTGTCTCCCCTGCCCGTTCTTGATGCAAAAAAGGCAAGGCCCCTATTCATAGGGATTGTCAGTGCCTTATTACAGATACCAATCTACTTTGCAGTTTGCTTTGAACATTAAACCATGCCATGGTGAGTCCTTTGTTAGCAACCATAATGCAAATTAATGTCCAATTTCAAGGCTGTTTCCTTCTCCTAAGCAAACTAATTCAGACATAAGAAAAAAAATAGTCTGCAATGCCATCATTTTACTACTGAAAATTCTTGAATGTTTCTTAATCAAGATTCAAGCTAGACTATAACCATATTCCTCTTGCCAGCCTCCACTGTAGCACTTCATTTTGCTTTTTGTCAGGCTCCTTGGTCTCGCTTCTGAGAAGTATCCGGTAAGGCTTATTGCTCACTACTCAAGAGAACATTTCTCATACCATACTGCAGCGGCAGAGGCTTCTACCGGGTGAACTTCATGACTGTCAGATGCCAACACCTCATGCATCTGGACTAAGATCTTGGACAACACTACTAAGCAAAGCAAGAAAGATCGCTAGCTTTGCTTCTGCTCAGACTAATTGCTTTGACCTAGGTATTCTTGGGAATGTAGCTCTCACGCACCTGGTACACTCTGCTCAAACTTGCCTCTGACAAAATAGGTAAAAGAAATTTGCTTTATTTATGTTCTTTACTTTGGGGTGAGACTTGGTTCTGAGCTGCTAGACTCTCAGCCTACATAGATAAGAAAATGAAGTGACCAGAAGAGACTTCCCCCCCCGAGTTTTTTTTTCCTTAGCTACCTTATTCAGTGTGCTGCTTATCTTCGTAAGTGTCACTAATAAGAATTGTGTAACATCTTCTTATATGGCGAAGAGCAGACTTCAGGCTGCTGAAGAAGCTAGTTAGTAACGTCCCCTGGGAATCTGCTTTTGAAGGTATTGGGTTCCATGAATGCTGGTCATATTTTAAGAGCCATCTCTTAAGAGCACAGGAGCAGGCAATTCCAAAGCGCCAGAAGTCAAGCAAGGGGGGCAGAAGGCCGGCTTGGCTGAGCAAGGATCTTCTTCTAGAACTTAGGCAGAAAAGGAAAGTGTACGGACATTGGAAGCAAGGACAGGCAACACAGGAGGATGACAGAGATGCTGTTCACCACTGCAGGGAGAAAATTTGTGTGGCCGAAGCTCGATTAGAGTTCAAGCTGGCCAGCACTGTGAAGGACAACAAAAAGGGCTTTTTAAAATATGTTAACAGCAAAAGGAGGATCAGAGATAACATTGGTCCATTACTTGATGAGGTCAGTCACCTCACAAATAGAGATGTAGGCAAAGTAGAGAAGTTTAATGTCTTCTTTGCTTCTGTCTTCAACACTGATGATGGGCCCTGGGACCCCCAGAGCCCTGTGTTGGAAGACCGTGACTGGGGGAATGATAAACTCCCAGCTGACCCTGAACCTGTTCAAGACTTGCTGCTCCACCTGGATGTACCTAAGTCTATGGGGCCCGACGGGATTCATCCCAGGGTGCTGAAAGAACTGGCCGATGTTATCACAGGACCTCTCTCCATTATTTGTCAATGGTCTTGGGAGTCTGGAGAGGTCCCAGTCGACTGGAAGCTGGCAAATGTTGTCCTAATTTTCAAGAAGGGTAAGAAGGAAGATGCTGGTAATTACAGGTCTGTCAGTCTCACTTCAGTGCCTGCTAAAATTATGGAGAATGTTATTCTGTGAGTTACTGAAAAACACTTGAGAGACAACGCAGTCATTGGTCATAGCCAGCATGGGTTCACGAGGGGAAAGTCCTGCTTAACCAACTTAATTTCTTTTTATGACAAGGTCACCCATCTAATTGACCAAGGGAAGCCAGTGAATGTGTTTTTTTTTTTAATTTTAGCAAAGCTTTTGCTACTGTCTCTCACAGTATCCTTCTGGATAAAATGTCCAGCACACAGCTAGACAAGTCCATAATACCTTGGGTGAGCAATTGGCTGATGGGTCAGGCTCAAAGAGTTTTAGTAAACAAGGTTATATCAGGCTGGCGGGCCAGTCACCAGTGGGGTTCCCCAGGGCTTGATTTTAGGGCCAGTGCTCTTTAACGCTTTTATAAATGATTTGGATGCAGGAATCAAATGCACATTAAGTACGTTTGCTGACGGTACTAAACTAGGAGGAGCTGTGGACTCCCTCAAGGGTAGAGAGGCCTTACAGAGAAATCTGAATAGACTAGAGAGCTGGGCAATCACCAACCGCATGAAATTTAACAAGAGCAAGTGCAGGAATGTCCACCTGGGATGGGGTAGTCCTGGTTATATGTACAAATCGGAGGATGGGAGGCTGGAGAGCAGCCCCGTGGAAAGAGATCTGGGGGTTTGGGTTGATGGCAAGTTGAATATGAGTCAACAGTGTGCCCTGGCAGCCAAAAGGGCCAACCATGTCCTGGGGTGCATCAAGCACAGCATAGCT
>NW_008825104.1:758605-762406 GCF_000699105.1 Pygoscelis adeliae
CAGTGTGCCCAGGCGGCCAAGAAGGCCAACGGCATCCTGGCCTGTATCAGAAATAGTGTGGCCAGCCGGAGCAGGGAAGTGATAGTGCCCCTGTACTCAGCACTGGTGCGGCCGCACCTCGAATACTGTGTTCCGTTTTGGGCCCCTCACTACAAGAAGGACGTTGAGGTGTTGGAGCGTGTCCAGAGAAGGGCAACGAGGCTGGTGAGGGGTCTGGAGAACAAGTCTTATGAGGAGCGTCTGAGGGAACTGGGGTTGTTTAGCCTGGAGAAAAGGAGGCTGAGGGGAGACCTCATTGCTCTCTACAACTACCTGAGAGGAGGCTGTAGCAAGGTGGGTGTTGGTCTCTTCTCCCAAGTAACTGGCGATAGGACGAGAGGAAATGGCCTCAAGTTGCTCCAGGGGAGGTTTAGATTGGATATTAGGGGAAATTTCTTTACTGAAAGAGTGGTTAAACATTGGAACAGGCTGCCCAGGGAAGTGGTTGAGTCACCATCCCTGGAAGTATTTAAAAGACGTGTAGATGAGGTGCTTAGGGACATGGTTTAGTGGACATGGTGGTGTTGGGTTGACGGTTGGACTCGATGATCTTAGAGGTCTTTTCCAACCTTAATGATTCTATGATTCTATGATTCTATGATGCTATGATTCTATGGGTAGAAGAAGAAACGTGAAAACCTGGCACTCAGTAACAGTGGAGAATGCTGTCCAATCAACCAGACAGTGCTCTGGATACCAGCTTCCTGACAACAGTATTTTCACAAGAGAAAACTGTAATTAAAATGGAGGAGAGTCATGAGAAGATGTCTTTGCAAGTCTTCATCTTAAGGAGTGCTGACTTTTCCCAGGATAGGGGACTGTATAACTGCAATACTTTTTCACTGATTAAATCAGCTTCAGAGTTGAGTACGCTTGCTTTGTCTTGGTTTAAAAAAATGAGAATTTTTAATTAAAATTACCTTAAAGAATTTATATGGTTCTGTAAGGCCTCAGTGGATTAGTTCCTACCTCACTAGAGGAGCTGTTCATAGATTAGTAGTTTTTTAAGGTTAGAAAAGGCCTGTAAGATCATCTATTCTGACCTACTTGAACAATGACCCTAGAACTTCACTCAGTAATTCTGCCATTGTGCTAAAAAGTGTGGCTCAAACTACTTTAACACCTTGGAGACTTGAAAAAACATGCTTAGCTATTCATAAGGAATTGCACTGAAAAATTACATGGCGGTTTGTTTCGAAGGGTCCAGCCAGGCTCTTTCATTAACCTCCAGTGACCTCTCAAGCTGTGTTGACAGTGTGGAAAATACTGCTAATGGTGATTATTCATAACATAATAATTATTAATGTCCTGTTTATCATATTGGGGTGCTCAAAAAGCATAATAGGGCTGACAGTGGATTGACTGGCTGCAGTGTCTGCTAAAACTGTGAGGGGTGACTCAGGGAGTAGGAGAATTAGGATTCTGTTTTGTCTGCCTCTCCACACACCAGTTCTTTATAAAGAGTGATTGTCAAAAAAAAAAAGGGGGGGGGGGGGGGAAAGCCTGAGCTAGACCTTTGCCAAAATATTAGATCTGCTCAGAGCTGAAGCAACCTTCACTCTACCCTTCGTCTCCACCCAGCTCAGTTAGACTCAAATGCAAGCACGAGTGAGCAAAAGGATCCTTTCTGTTCTGTGATTTCAGGCATCTTTGCACCCTACCACCCTGGCAGACTTTCTCAGCCTTCAGAGTACCATGCTGCTGCTGAACAAATGCTTCTCTGCTTGTCGCTTTCTCGATTTCTGGGTTTTTTTCCACTTGCCAACCCTGTTGCTGCTGCCACCCAGAGGGTGCTTAGAAAGGGCAGACTGGGTGGGAAGAGAGGATGATTGAGGGGTGGACTAATCAGCATCACCCAGCTGCTCACATCTCTTCCTGCTCACTTGTTACGGTGGAGCTCAGTGCCTGTGCAATCCCCTGCCTCCACACATCAGTGTTACCTGCACCTACAAGGAAAGAGAACACAGAGACAGCTCCAGACATGGGCAAGAGGCAGAAGGAGAGACTGCAAAACCTGACTGAGGTTAAGTTGGCAGCTTGGGACCTGAGCAGTTAGGCTGTGTCAGCCATGGCAACAGCACTGATGTATGGTTGGACTCGATGATCTTGGAGGTCTCTTCCAACCTTAATGATTCTATGATTCTATGATTCTATGTCCAAAGGGTCTACCTGATGGCTGCAGCAACGTACCTGAGCCCAGGGACCTAGGACAAGCTATGTGATCTACCATCGCTAACTGTGTATCAATGGGTCCTTGTCGGTATCTCTTTCCACATCTGCCACTCCATGCTATCTCTTCCCTCTCTCAGTGAACTTCAGCTGATTGTTGTGAATTACACCTTTTTAAACAGATAAACCCACAATGTTTACCTTAGCTGTAGCTGGTCCCTAGATGCTTTTGCAGGGAAATATCCGTGTCATGATGTCACCTAAAAGCATACTCAGGCAGAATTACCTGCAAGGAACACTGCGGGAGCTAGTCAGCCAAAGTCCAGAGCGACTTACCCCAGCTCTTAAACCTGCATCGTGTGAGGTGCGTTGGCATCTGTGTATGTACCAGCTTTTACTAGACACTAGGCACATTCAAGGTATGATTCTGGCTACAAAGCTGAAAACTCTCCGAATTCTGCCCTAAACTGCATGTTTGAAATTATCGGAAGACTACACGGAGTATTGTTATACAGATGGTGTTAAAGAATAGCAGAATAAAACAGTTATTTTCATAAATATGAAAGGATTATAACTAGCAGGGGGTAGGAAGAGCCCAAATCTCCGGGCAGCAACAATAAAGGATATTGTAATGGATCGGTGCCTGTTGTGTTAAATCTTGAGCCCAACCATGTGTTGTTTGAGGGGTATGGTTTGGCTAAGATCTTGCAATGAATTGTGGGAGGGAAAGCCAGCAAATACGGATTCACTATTTTGAAGAACCCACACTTTAACAAGAGATGAAGTGAGGCATAGGAGATGTGTGGAGGATCAGACAGAGAAAGTGAGCCCCAGTTTTCTCTGTGTTTTGACTCTACATGCAATTCAAGGAGTCTAGCCCATGCAGTTCCTGAAAGTAAAAAGAGACCAAGATCCAAGATCCTGGATTTTTTTGTCTTAATTTGGATCTGCTTCAGGCAATTGTTATACAGCAGCCACTACATGAAAGGAGAAGGGTCTTCAGAAGAAGATACGCACATGCAAGCTAGATTTTCTTTGGAATCCCAGCAAGAGGCAAGCCAGCCTTTGCATAGACATGGACAGCAGTAAGAGAGCAGTGCTATTAATCTATGCAGGCAACGAGTCACCTCACACACATATAGAGACACTGACACAATGAGGAGAGAGATACTATAGTGACTCAAAGGCTGCCAGTGACAGGACATATGGGCATGTCCTCTTACACTTAGGCAAAGAAAACAGGAGTTGCGTCTCTGCATACCAGGTGTCTTCCAACCCATGCAAGACCTAGCTAGTCCCACAGTGGGCAGAACAAAGCTAATACGGAAAACAGGTGTCCTGAAGGCTGGTTTTGCCATAAAACAAAGTAAGGTCAAGGGACCTGCACAGGAGATCCAATTTTTAGGAATAAAATGGCAAGATGGACGTTGTCAGATCCCAATGGATGTGATCAATAAAATAACAGCCATGTCTCCACCAACTAGCAAAAAGGAAACACAAGCTTTCTTAGGCATTGTGGGTTTTTGGAGAATGCATATTCCAAATTACAGTCTGATTGTAAATCCCCTCTATCAAGTGACCCGAAAGAAGAAC
>NW_008825104.1:765423-770838 GCF_000699105.1 Pygoscelis adeliae
CTTTGTGTATTATTATTATTATCATCATATTATTATTATTATAATTTTATTTCAATTATTAAACTGTTTTTATCTCAACCCACGAGTTTTTCTCACTTGTGCTTTTCCAATTCTCTCCCCCATCCCACCGGGTGGGGGGGAGTGAGTGAGCGGCTGTGTGGTGCTTAGTCGCCGACTGAGGTTAAACCACGACAACAGGGTAGCATAAACATTAGATAGGATGAAACTGTATTGCAGAGAGGCTCCCCAAATAGTCTTGGGTGTACTTTTTATGATCTGCATGCACATGAGCCCAAGGGTGCAGACACGGTCAAAGTTACCAAGGTATATGAGATCAGTAGGCACTAGCTGAGCCATGGAGACTGTCTGCACACAAGCTCTGAACTCACAGCAAATGCAAAATAATGCAACTTTCACTTAGCCCTCTTGCACTGCAAGCTTAAAAAATTCAATGCCTTGTGTTTGCCACATGCTATGGGTATGGACAAAGAGACCACAGCTCTGCTTACATGGAATGACTTGCTAAACTGGGGGGATCTGCCAGTGAGCCTGAGTCTTAACGTGCTCATAGTGATACCTGTGATGTTCCGCAGGCTACATATCCAGAAATAGCTAGGTGTCAGGTGGTTCATGTGAGTAGAAAAACTGTGGGGAAATAGATATATCTAGCATGTGCTTCGGCAAGTCAATGCGTTACAGCAGCAAACATGCATATGAAAAAGAGACACACAAAAAAAGAACAGTACCATATTCCTCTAGCTTAATGAGTTCATTACCCTTTTTTACAGATGGGATGCTGAAGAACAAAGTGATTTAACCTGGAAACAAGCAGCAGAAGAATCAACCAGTATTTTCTGTATTGCATATTGCTGGGCTTTCCACTGGGCCTTGCTTACTGTATGCAGTGGCTCATTCATAAACACTAGCAGCTCTTCAGGTACAGGCAGCTGGTCCCAGCCCTGCAGTGAACACAAACAAACATTAAAAAGCACACAACAGCAGCAGCAAGAACAAATTTTAATTAATGACCGGGAATGAATATCAGCTGTATGTAGAGAAGCTGGAAATACGCTGGAAGCAGAGACCAAACTAAACCATGACAGTAACACACCTCTAAGGGTGTGGGGGGGATGGCCTGTACAATTGACAGGCTTTATGTTTTCTGATCATTACACCGTTATGGGAATAAGCACTTTTCTTGCTGACAGAGTTCAGCTGTCAGTTTGGCTTTGAGAATTTGTTTTGTACTGTCAAAAGGGAGAAAGTATGGACATGCTTATACAAAGTGTTTGCACTTCCTCTCTCTCCCCGGAGTTTACTCTTGTGGGTTTTTTTTTGTTTTGCTGTTTTCTTATGTATGAGAAAGGCACTTTTGACTGGCAGCATACAGTGCTCTTTTGTTTTTAATGTGGAAGGATCCTGCACAGGCAATAGTGCCACTACACTTAGCAAAAGCCATCTAAACCTCAATAGTGATAAAGTCACAAAGTGGAAGCCATAGATGAACATCTGTCCTGAGGAACAGCAGTCCCTCAGTCCACACAGCCATTCCTAGCCTGCTGAGCAGCATGGCACTCATTCCCTTTTCAGAGTTCAGGATCCTGCGGTGGGCTGGACACCCACCTGTCCCATGAAACACAAAGAGCCTCCTGAACCTGTAAGCCTGGTACCACTTGTCAACACTTCCTCCCTTTTCCCTGTTTGCATCCCATTTCTAGCAAGAATCCGCCACCCACAACTCTCAACCTGACATAGTTTATGATGATCCATATGTCAGCATCTTGCAAAAAAAAAAAAAAAAAAAGATAAAATAAAGAGGGACATTCAACCTTGGATTCCTTTTGGTGGTATAATGGTGAGTTGTGTCGGACTCAGTTACAGGGTGACCTGATAGATACATGTGCCATGGCCTCTGGGTAGCCATTCCTCATGATTTATATATTCTGTCGCACACTGTGCTGAGAACAGCTGATTCTTTACACAAACTTTATTGAAACCAGCTAGCAACAGGAAAAAAGACAACTCATTCATGCACACTGCATGCAACAGGACCACACAGACTTGGAAGGGGCTTAATGCAAGGCAAGCATCCAGGAATATTTTTCAACATCACTGAGTCTTCAAGTTCTGTCCCTTGACAAACACGTCCATTGTAGTAACTTTTTTTCTGTAGTTCCTTCTTCTTGTTTCCTTGGGTGTGACTGCCCATTCTGAGCCTTTCCTATCCCAGCACTCCAAGTGTTAGCACAGCTCACCTGTCTTCTGAAGCTTTGCTTGCTGCTTTGCAGATGAATTACCCTTATGTGCAGGTCTCATGCTATGCTATACCCCGAACCTGAAAGAACAGCCTGGCATCTGCCAGGTTTGTAGGGGATGAAGATGTACCTCCTCCACCACAGTGTACTCACAGGCATATCCAGCTTACCACCAGAGCCCGAGCATTACCTTTGAGGAGGGGACATGGGGTGCCACGCTCCCTGAAGTGAATTTTCTGACCCCATACTTGTAAGTCCATAATCCATAGTGGATTTTCTAAGGCTGTGCTGTTGTGAAATTTTGTTTGCTTCATGCATATGCGTGTCACACCTCTCCCTGTCAGTTTGGGACTGCAGCTGTGTGGCCCAGTTTATTTCTAGAGCTGGTTCTTGCTTCCTTCTTTGCCCACATAGTATCTGCATTGTACTCCCTTGGTCCTGTCTGTCCACCTGCTCCACAGCAGCAGCTCTTTCTGTAAAATCAGTGACACCAGCACTCTTCAGTTTTGAGTCAGCTGTATACGTACCTCATGAAGACTTTCCCATCCACAGCATGCTGGAGGGCTCATCTTTAATTTTCATTATGAGAGTTTAATATGCTCTGTCACTGTGAAGTTTACACTGTTCGGCTTTTAGCATGCAAGCTGAAATATTTAGCTGCAAAATTAGTAGAGTTTCCTTACGCACAAGAAAGATCGGTTAAAAGTAAACAAGCTACTCCTGGGACTTTTCAGAGGAAATTAGGTAACTGTGCAGTGGAAGAAAAGATTTCACTCTTTGCTGAGATGCTTCATTCAGATCTAATTGTGATATTAAATTCCAGGAGATATTTTCCAAACACAAACACAGATTTATAATAAAGCTTTCCATCTACAAAGTTGCATACCAAAGAACACATCAGTTGAGGGGCAGAGAAAGTTTTTGCAGCCTGGATTTTAGCCAGATTTTGTGTGTGTGCATGTTTGTACACACACATATTTATGCATATGTGTGAAAATCTGTCAGCAAATCGCTGTCCTTATCCCAACCATGTGCCATTTGTAAATCACTTTAATACAGTCAGCTTGTCAGGCATTTTATTAATATAGAGTTGAGTGGTTTTAACAGGTTATCTTTTATTCTCCCACTCTCGCCACACACTGCACAGTACTGGCTTGATTTACAGGCTAAACTTTTCTAGAGGCCAAGAATTCAGTTTCCAACTCTGTACTCCTCTGTTCGATGCAATGCCCAAAACATCTTCTTCTTTGGTGTTCTCAGAAGTTTCGTTGTTTGGAGAGTAAACAAGCCAGAGAAAAGATCTTTTGCTGAAATTGCCTCTGAAGAAATAATGAATATACCTATACTGCTTTTACAGCTACAGACAAAAGTCCATGTGGTGCCTCACTGTACCAAAACTGACTTCTGCGAAATGATAGTGTCTCAGCCTGCTCCTCTCTTACTTGTCTGGGCTTGGTTTCCTACATACCCCTATGCACTGTTTGTGTCAGGTGAGATATTGGTATTGCAATGGCATTGCAGCAGTTTACTTCATCCTACGATCATGCCTAATGCTATTGAAACTCTAAAGACTCTTTCTCATTCCCACAAGGCAGTGTAGTAGCTCAAACATGATGTTAACATCAAGGTTCAGGAAAATGTTCAGAGGAGAGAGAAGAGATCCTTGGGACTTTTTATTCTTCACTGTGATTTTGCTTCTCCTTTGTTTCTACTGAAAATCAGTCCATACTGACATCAGGATGTCACAATATCTAAAAAATACAGCTGCTACCTGTGGAACTGCAGTTATGTGAGAGTTCTTCAGAGCTACCATATTAGCCTGATGTATACTGCTTCACTGTGATAGGGGATTGCAGAAATAAAGGATCTAGACGTAGCTTAAAAAGCACTATCAGCAGACTTGCAGTTTACCTGTGTATGTAGCCTTAGAAGAGTAAAAGACTGTAAAGAAAGGTGATTCACTGTAACACCAATATGATCAGGAGTGACTTCAGGAATTCAGAAAAAAAAGTCAGGCATAGGTGAGCTTTTTCCTGCTGCAAGTGCAAGCAAGTGGCACGAGTGGCAAGATGTGGTTGCCTGGATTAGATGGGCTTCACTGCAGCTCGAACTGGGGTTGCAGAAGGTGGGGTTCAAAATGGAAGAGCTGTGTGAGGATGGCTTAGCACTAAGTTGGAAGGTGGGAAGGCAGGGAGGAAGGCAGGCAAAAAGGAAGGAAAGCAGGCAGGCAGGAAGGCAGGCAGGCAGGAAGGAAGGAAGGAAGGAAGGAAGGAAGGAAGGAAGGAAGGAAGGAAGGAAGGAAACAGCTTCCCAGAACAAGCTGGCACGGGGTGGCCTGAGGCAGCAAAAAGGTGAATAAGAAATGCAGCTGGTGAAGTATACAGTTCATTCACAAATGAGGGAGATTTGGGAAAAAGAAGCCAGACATAACTAACTGATAATAGTTAATGTAGGAGCTTGGTAGTGTAGCAAACAGTGATTTGCCTAAGTTGTCAGCACCCCTGTTTGAAATCTACTTGAGGAGCTGCAAAGCAAAGAAAAAGTGTAATTATGCTGCATGTTAAGTTTTTTGATGTGAGTTTTGGTAATGCTTACAGGACCAAGGGGCTGAAGTTAATGGCCAGGAGGTCCCTTCCAGTACAATACTTGGCTTATGATTATTCAGTCATTTGTGATGGGTCAGGCACTTTCCAGAACATGCATATGTGATATTTTCCTGCCTCAGAGACCATATGGTCCAATAGACATTTTCATGTCCTGTCGCTCAGTGATTTCCATAATATGTACAAAACAACTTACTTTCTCAGTAACTAGCTAAAATCCTCTGCTAGGATAAGTGGGCCCTAAAGGACAGTTCTCTGTCACCATTCTGCTTCAGTAACTGTATTATGTTATGTCTAACTTCATTAACTGTCCTCTGTCCAGTGTTTTACTTTGTTACCAGCTTAGTTCTCCACTGGCTCGTCAGTGTAGTTCCTATGTGCATGTATGGCTCATCACAGCAAACTTGGCTCTTGGGGTCAAGACGTTCAGTAATCTGCCAGACATAATTTAGCTGTGAAAAGTGTGGGATGCCAAACTTTAGGTAATTGTAGAGGGAGCAAAGTGTGAAGGAGAAATGATAGCGAGCAGTGGCTGCAGATCAAAAGGACCAGAGGAA
>NW_008825104.1:770849-797556 GCF_000699105.1 Pygoscelis adeliae
AGAAGACCTGAGGTAAGCCAACACACACTGTTACACAGGTGTATTCATCTTTAATCATGTAGTGGGTAGCCAGGTAGGGAGGGCAACAGGGGGAGATCATACTAAATCGTTCTAAGACTCAGGAGAGTGATAGACAGGGTTTTTAAGCACAGCACTCTTTTCCTTACACTTTCCTTTGTTTGCTGAAAGAGGAAATGATCCATTTTGTGATTTTTTACTACTCTATGGTATAAAGACAACACGTTGCACGCAGGATTTTAGCTACTCCTGGGGACAGTGTAAGCGAGCATATCACCACTAACATAAACACATCATCACGAATGGCAGCTCTAAGATCTTTGAAGTAGAGAACAAAACCAGGGAAGAAACCTTTCTGGATTGCTCTCTTTCCTGGTTGAAAGCAGTAAGGAAGCCTAGACCTGGTGACAAGAAGCTGCTCAGACTCTGTGCATCAAGGGCACAGTAGTAGAAGGCAGCAGGCACCACAGGAATGACAGTTTGCAGCCAAGGGATACTGATGGACTGAACACCAAAGAACAGGGAAGATGATGAAGAAGCACCAAAACCCATTCTCACTGAAGAACCCCAGGAAATAAAAAAAGCAACGTGGTTCATCCAAAATTAATTAAGGTTGGAGTTTACAGCAAGAGGTGAGGTAAGTAATGCACACATGGGAGAAGGCTTACAGTGGGAGTGAAACAGTTGTGATCCCTATGATAAGGGGGATGATCAGTTACCTCACATTTGCTGGGACTGTGGTGGATTTTGTAGGCCTTGGGAAGAAAGCTTAATTTTAAAAGGATGGGAGTTGTTTAAAGAGAAAGTTGGTCTCTGAACTGTTTTCCTAGTCTTTTTTTTCTGATCCTTTGCAGAGGTGGCTTCCAGAGCTATTATTCTCTGCCCTGGCTCTTCCTCCATGTCTCCCCATTGAGATGAACTAACATGTTTACACAGAGTCTGCTGGAGGCAGGACAATGCATGGTAGTCACAAAGCATCACAGGGCAGCTCTAAACTTGCCACACACGCGCTGGACCGACATGCTAGACTTCAAATAAAGTATTTTTCTTAGAATTAGGTCACCGTTTGGCACTGTTGGTTGAGGCTTTATCAGTTCAGATGTTCCTACTACTTTGCCACACTCTCATCTTCTTGCTTCTGTCTGTCATTGGTGGCCACAGCCTCTCCCCCAGCCTGTGATGCTCCATTGCAAACAGTGACTTGCATATCTTTGGAGGGACATACGTTACCCTGTGGCTACCCTGGAGGAGGGGACCTGGGCATACATTACAGTGTCCTGGCTTGCCATTTTCCTTGTGCTCAGAGTTATGAACGGCAGTTTGGTTTGGTTTGTTACAAACTATGCTTTAAGCTAAAGCTTGATCTTAAATTAACCCAGCAATACATCTTTAGCTCAGGGATTCCTTGCACTTTTTTTATTCTTTTTTCTGCTCTTTTTCTCCTCAGATATGAGCAACTGAATAGCCATCCTAGACAGGCATAAGTCCAGAGCGACTAAACTATAATGATTGCAGAAAAGACATTATAGCCAATTTGGTAAGTGAAGCAGCATACAAGGAATACCATTTACTTGACTGCAGCCTAATTTATGAATTAAAGAAACACACACACACACACACTACATTTAACAACAGATGGTATAAATCAGTCTGCTTAATTTAAGTGTCCAAATTACAAGGCACGAGGGAGGAAGTTTAGAGTACCAGAGCCTATGGGGCAAGCAGAGGGTGACCTTCCTCCTCAGCTGCACCACCACCACCATCTCCCTCCAGCAGCAACAGCACGGGACCCACAGCCTTCTGTTCTCCAGGGAGCAGCACCATCACAGCCCCAATCCGCACCCTGCCTGGACCGCCGCTCTCAGGTGTCTCTGGGAGGCTGGCACCAAGTTTGTGTGGCTGTCCCTGTATCCCTGAGTACCCCTCAGGGTGGGCAAGGGTAGCTCAGTCTGTAACCCAGGGTGCAAGGGGAGGACCAGCAGCATGAGCCAGGTTAGCATGGGGGGAATGATCTAACTAATTTAGGTGCTGTGTCAGGTAGCAATGGAAAGCAGGTGGGTTAGACTGCTCCCTGAGCCTCAGCTGAATTTTAAGCACATAGAGTCCATCCTTGACTGGATTTAGGCAAGCTAAAGCTGCTCCCCTCCTACTCAGCTGTGGTAGCAGAAGCAAGTCTTCTGCAAGCTTGATCCTCTGTCCAAATAAACCAATGTAAATTAATATGATATTGTGCATACTAGAGGGGAATGGGAATGCAGCTTTAGCTGCAGCTCTGACAAGTTATACTGATGGAGGATCTGGGATGATGGATTTTTAGTTCATTTAAGATGGATTGATGTCTTGATAATCTGACAGTGTAAGACATGTAGTAATAGATGTTAATAGGTCACTGACAGACAAATCCCTTTTTAGCTTTTTGCCTATGCAAGCTCCCAGTGGAGATCCACCTTAAAAACCAACGATAACAAAAAAATCCAGTGGAGGAAGGATTTAAGGATTCAGCATTGCATGTTGTCTCTAGTTTGAAGTGAGTACTGTGCATTCAGACTGCAGATGCAGCACCCTGGGAGCTGTAGAGGTTACTTGCATGAGCAATGCAAACAGGATCTGATGGCTCATACATGCTGATAATGATGACTGACAAACCAAGAGGTGGTTTTGTGGGTTTTTTTCCCTGTTGTTGTGACTGAATGCCATGGTGATTGGAGGTATAAATAGGCAGATGGTTTAGACGGATAGAAATGTTGCCTCTTTATGACATAAAATGTCAGTTCAGCTGAAGAATTCTCTGCACTTCAGCATAACACTTGCACAGCACATTTATCTACCCGCGAGATCAAAATTTTATTTTTAATGAAGCAGACTTGGTCTCCTGAGGAGGAGCAATACCTCATGGTATTAGAGCATTTCCAGGAACAACCCCATAATGTCAGAAACCCAATATATATTTTAGGAGGGAAGGAGCCCATAATAAGAACCTTGAAAGAGAAAATCTCCCTCAGAGTAGTTTGGAACTGCAAGGTTTGGGGATTTGCTGACAGAATCTCAGCAAAGTGCTAGATAGAAATATTACACTTGTCATTTTTCATCAGTAAGGCCCTAAAGGGAAATTCCATTTATCAGGCCTGTTCACAGGAGAGTTTATGTCCTGTCTAATGAACTGAAAAAATGGATTTGTTTCTGTATTTTAATTTGTTGTGTTAGCTGTAAAGTTAAATTATATTAATTGTTTACTGTATTTTTGAGGGCTGGAGTACCTTAGGTAATTAATCACCCTGGAGTTATTGCTGCTCTCTGTGTGATAAGTGTAATATTTAGTATGTTGATGAGACCAGACACAGTCTCGCTCCCTGCCTTAGTGAATTCAGCGAGATGGTTAAAACGCAAGACCTTTCAGTTTCCCCAGCTGTGAGTGGTATGTGAAAGCACAAGTGTAAATGTGGATAGGTAGGAAACAGCCAGCTTTGGACATGACATGGCACAGCTGAGTTGTGGGGCATGTCTGTGTCTTGGCGATGTGGCTGAGCAAAGGCTGAGTCAGGGCACTGGGTGCGAGGCTGAGTGTGTCCTGGCACACCGAGCTGAGAAATTCAAATTGCTCTGTTGCTAATCCCCTTCTCTCACCTTCCATGGAGAAATTCACTTCAGCACCAGACTCCACTAAAAGCCCTGTTCACATCTAACTACAAACCCCTGTTGTCCATCAAGTGCCGATGCAGCTCTGGATTATGCTGCCAGTTGTCATGGATGGGCTTGATGGGGACGGTCTTGCCCCTGCCCACAGCTGCTGTCACCCACCCTGTGTATTAACCCTGGGGGATAATCTGCCCTGAGTGTAAGGTCCAGCCTGCTGCCTTCTCCGTGGAGCAGCTCCTTTCTGCCACATGTGCAACGGCATGTGTGTGCACACGCGCACGTGCGTGTGTCTGTGTGTGTGGGGGGGGTGTGTGTGTGTGTGTGTGTGTAATGGATGGGGACAGACAGAGCTGACGGTTCACACATACCCTGACTGATGGCCTGTGCAGGTCTGAAGTGAATCAGCCTAATGATCCCCAGGCAGTCTAAATTTGGGGCGAGGCAGCTGATGTGCTCTCATGTGGACCATATTGTCCGCATGAAGGAATTCTGCATTTCTTGTTCCTTAAGAGTGGCTAAATCGGCAACGGCTCTCAGCCTGGGGAGGAGATGGCTGAGGTGGTGGGGTGATGACAAGATTGTGCACAGTGCAATGACGGTAAGTGTGGGATGCTCAGAGATTTTTCCAGAGTTATGGGCAACAAATGAAACTGCAGAGGTTCTCCTTTGCACAACAGCTTGTAAGGCTGTGAAGCCCCTCACCCAAAGATGCTGTGGATGCTAAAATTTTCATGGGTTACAAATGGGGCCAGATTAATTCTTAGAAGAAAACACGAAGGACTATTATAAAGGAAGACACTGCATTTAAGTGAGAAAGTCCTTGACCTAGCAATCAGTAAAGATTGGTTGAGTATTCTGGAAAAGTATCACTGTATGATGTCCTTAAATTCTCCCTAGGCACCCACAGATGGCCACTGCCAGGGACCAGACAGTGGGTTAGATGGATCTCTGATGTGCCCTGGCACAACTGATATTTTCTCCTCGTGTGATGACCTTGTCCATCTGCTCTATCTGTTGTCTGTAATCTGCCCATAGACACGAAGTTATGAGAGCAGAAACAGTCTTGCTGTTCTGTGTTTATAAAATCAAGGGGATTTGGGTAAATGTTTGGGGTTCCTAGGTATGAAACAATACAAATAACAATGTTGAGAGAAATGATAAGTAGCCAAGTGTTGCAGCGCACATGTTCTTCTGTAGTTGGTACTCACGCAATGGTGCCGGCTCCATTTCTGTCCAGACTTTCAAATGTATAGTACGCTGCAATCCCCTACTCAGCAACAGTGTCGTGTGAAGGGTTATAAAGAGTTAGTTTAAACAGAAAGTGGAGCATATTCCTTTGCTAAGGAAACATTTTATAGCCTGCACAATTTAAAATTGTCCTAAGGCTGGTAGCCTGCAACTGCTATTAGTTGAGAAATGGGAAGGTAAGGGAACACCTTTGCCTTTGCCTTTGCCTTTGCCTTTGCCTTTGCCTTTGCCTTTGCCTTTGCCTTTGCCTTTGCCTAAGAAAGCTGATTTACGCCTGAGGATTGCTCCCTGGGTCAGAGGGGATGTTTTACGGGCACGGCTGGAATAAGAGCTACAGAGTATAATTGTGAGAATGCAAATTGTCCTTGTTACGGCATTTTTCACTTGTTGGACTGAGAACACAGTTCTCCCAAATGGTTTTACATGATTAGGTAAAACATCTGCAGGTGTGTAAAACCTAAGCCATGCAGCAGTCCAGAAAAATGAAGCACAATGTCTTGCATTATCCTAGTGTGCCATCTTGTCAGTTACTATCTGTACCACCAATTCAACAGCCAGGATGTAGTACTCTCATAGGACCTGGCTATCATGAGACTCCAGATGGCCCTTCCTACTTCATGCAGCACATAACCTAAATATGTAACAACTCATTCACCATCACACTGAGAATCTGTTACTAGAATGACACAATGAAATGAACTGCTGGAGAAACAAAAGACAGTTTGGGGAGTTTTGCATGATGTTCCCCTCTGAATTTCAGGCTTTAAAAAAAAAAAAGTGTTTTATTTGAGCACACCTCATGGTATGAGATAAGTAATTCACAGGAGGATGTGCCTTCATCGCTCTACGCCCGAAAAATAACAGAGGCCATTTGCTCTTGAACAAAAAGCCAGTTTATCAGCTCTCACACCCACCATCAAGTCATCTTTATCCACCTACCTCTATTTAAATTATGGCTTGAAGAGCAAAATAAACTCAGATTTTTTGACTGATGAGATATGGGAGAAAAGGCAGAAGATATTTCAAAAAGCAAAACTGAAAGAAGTAGGGTGATCAGTGCCTCCCACTGCAGGTGAACACTTGTCATTTGTGTGCCTCAGGGCAAGAGAGAATCAGAAGTGCTTTCGATTTACTGTATTTGATTTCACTTCTGAGAGTAACAATCTGTTCAGGGACTCAAACTGTGACAGTGGAAGTATGTCTGATTTTCATTTTGCATTCATGAAGGATTTGGAGAAAAGAACAATACAATACTCACCCTAGCAGTCTACTCACGATATACTGCTACAATTATCTGCTTGGCACAGGATTGCAAATGCAGTAACTCTTGAGGTAAAATGTTTCCCAATCATAACTCATGTCTGCTTGGGCCAAAATGTGAAATTCCTCAATGTAATTTGGAATCAGGAGAGTGAATACTGACAGGGCGTGTGGGGCATAAGATAACCTGAAGAACTTTTATAGCTGGTAGAGTGCTGAGCAATCTTTGGCTAAATCATTAAAAATTAATAATAAACTGGTTGAAGAGAATAAGGATTCCAGTAAATGTTGATATATCAGCCAGAGGAGCTCAGCTGACATCTTATCCTCAACTCTCCTGTCCTTTGAGAAAGGAATTTTTCGGCTGTGAATAGAGTGGTGGAAAGTCTTTGAATTTGTGTACATTTTTTATCTCCGTTGAGAACTGGATGGATGTGCAGAATTTGACATTACCAGGCTTTCTTCACTTGCAGCATCCAAGTTTGCATCAACAGTTCCATAGATGAGAGGTTAGTACAGGAATTACGGCACACTTTATAGCTATTTTCTCTCAGGGCAGCTAAATGACTGTGAGTCATTCAAAACTGGTTTCTGTGAGGTTTAAAAATATGATGCCATTAGACCTCATTAATGAACTGCTGAGAGCCACACTCCACAGTAACCAACATCTCTATTTTTCCAGGGAGTAAATCAGCATTACTCCATTAAGTTTAATGGGCTCAAGCTAACTTACACCAGCTGAGGATATCATCCAGTAAGCTCAGGCTCCCACACTGTATGGATTGCTTCATTCATCACAGAATCACAGCTGTCTCCAGCTGGCAGAGAGCACCTATTCAGTTCCTTAACACTGCACAATAAAGCAGAGTAAAGCAGGAAATGAGTAAGAACGTGAGGCCCTTGTGGGACTGTACAGTGCATGTACGTTTTCGGAACATCGTATGGAATTTGGCCAGGGTGCTCATGATTCAGCTGTTGCTCTTGGGGATGGGGGGAAAACAGTTTAAAATCTCTGTAGGATCTTAAGTTATATATAATGCAATGGTATATCTAACATAATTATAGGACAATGTAGGTACTGGGTTAGTCCATTTGTGCAGTCTTTGAAATCTGACAAATTTAGCATAGAATATAAGAGATTTTTAAATGCATTATTGCACCTTTTCTGACAGTAATAAACCTGAAATGAAGGATAATGTTAAAACTCAAGCCAAATGAGGCAGGCATTTCTCATTGGGCTTTTTGTTCTCTTGTAGCTTTTTCACAGTTTTCTTAGTGTGACTGTAATTTAGTAACACTCAGAAGAGAAACAAGGAGTAATACAAAATTGATATAAATAGCAATTATTTCTACTGAATTAGGGTATTTCTACCTTAGATAGTAAATATTTCTACTCTAGCCCTATAGCGGGACTCCTGCTTTGAAGATCAGCAGCACTACCCTGAAGGAGAAAGCCTTAATGGAATTCAGAGGCCTTTGTATAAACCACCTAAGCATCTGTGAAAAAATACAAATATAAACATTGGCCAACCAAAAATTTGCCTTTTTCTTCCACTCTGCGCAAGTTCCAGAAACCAGAGCCTAAAAGAGCTGTGGACACTTCTGTACCCAATCTCACCTTTCCAGGACAGCTGGTACCCGCTGCTTTGCACATCTGCAGTAATAGGAAGATACTACCTGGATTGTAGGCACCCTAAGTAGGCAAAAATGAGCAAACTGAGCCTCCTCAGCCATGTCCTTGGTATTGTTTTCATAGAATACATATGAGCTAACCATTGGGAAGTTAGTTAAGAGAATGAGGAGAGGTTCAGGCTGTGGGGAGGAAAGAACTGTTTTCTTTCTTTCCCTCAGTTTTCAAAAAAAAAAGGTGTCTAACGTTGGAAGAGTTTTGAAGGCTGAGCTTTTCAAGCAGAAGAAAAAGGTGAATCCTGAGAAAGGGGTGGGGTGGGCATAAGACATGTCCACCTGTGGAGTTTCCTACTAGGCCGTTCTTAGGTCGAAGAATGAAGAGGTGGAGCAGTTGGTACCTACGAAATCAGGCTTGTCAAAGGAGGGTCTAAAAGAACTTTACAGACAATAGTAGTAGGGGAAACAGAAAACGTATAAGGAATAATGCAATAAAAATAATCCATTAAGAAAAGACTATGTGGCATACAGTGTCTGTGACCTCTGTATATCCCCAGAAAGCTTAACAACAAATCTTATGTTCTTAAGTCTAAGTATCACCAGTAAGCAGCCAGTCCTCAAGGAGCAAATCTATTCTAAGCTCCAGAGACTCCATCACAAAAGGGAAGAGATGATCTTGCTGCACCTGCAGGTAGGAGTCTCAGCTTGAACAGCAGATGATTGCGAGACACATTCTCAAACAAGTACTCAGCCGTTAGCTTATTACCAGTTCTGCTCATTAAAATACAGCTGCATCAATCCAAATATGGCAAATACATTATATGATTGTGCTCTGGACTTATTTGGCCTGGAGCTAAAAAATGCTGTTCCAACCTTTGTTTCTGATGCTTCCTTCTATACCATGGCTGCTTTGGTTCCCATTTTCCCTGTTACATTTTGACCAAACGTATGCTAACTTATGCCTGTGGACTCTTTAAAAATTACCAGAAGTTTGCAAAACTTCAGGGGCACTATAGTCATCATCACTTTTTTTGGGGGGAGGCAGGTTGGGGAAATCCTAACACAGATACCCAGCTCTCCTCCTCTCCCCCTCTTTTGGGAGGAAGTCTTTTAGTACTGGTCATGGCTCTGGTTTTTGGAATGATGTCTGAAGGTTTAGATTTGTGGCTCTAAGGATTGTGTTATGCAGTCCAGTTAATAGATCTAGTCCTGAGTATGGAGAGCGTGGCTGTTATGGTAATAAAAACAAGCATATTCTTCAAGAGTGTTATGATTGTGTATTTTGCCTGGATGTTATTTATTATATTACACTCTGTTCCCAATGGACTGGAAATTCTTTAGGGTAGAATCATTTTTCCTGTTCCTATCCATTATTTAGTACAATGCAACCCTTACTTTTACGGCAGCTTTGGGCTATGCTAAAATATCAATAACATCAAAATAAACATGACATTCTTGTATTCACTTTCCCTGCTAATGTGCAATAGGTACTATGTTGTCAACATATCCTAACTACCTAATTGTTGCTTTCTGCCTTGGAGAAAGCCCCTTCAAATTTACAGACTTCAGATGTGCCTCAAATAAAATCATACAGTGGCCACACAGACTGCACAGCAACATTTAAAGTGACAGGATGTGACTATAGCCAATTAAATACCAATCATTTTTATCGAGGAGGATTGTAATGATTAATGCTGAATTGGATAGGAAAAGCATCTGTGCCCTGCTACGAAGCGCCCAGGGATATAACTTCATTTTCTATTAACTGGAATTCCAGTGTGATTTCTCAGCTCGGACTGAAATTTCCTCTACTTGCTGTGGGTGTAAAAGTTGAATTCTGACCCTGGTCACCGGGACGGGAGTTCCCTGCTGGCTTGCCTTCTGCATGCCTTTCTCAAATGTGAATTTCTCATATGAGGTTCAGAGGCTGTTTGGACACATTGTTGAACCTAATTAAAACATGAAAGGACTGGCAAGACAGGGAAATGAAAGAGAGGAAAAAGTACATCCTGCGTTTTCCAGTTCTCTGTTAGCTGCTAGTGGGAATGGAAATGGCCACCAGCTGCTCAGTGATTAGCCAATACCCCAAACAGACAGATTTTACAGCCCACAAGTTCTGTTTTAGGTTGTATCACTAAGGCAGATCTAGCCCGGACTCATGACATTAGCACCTAAGATTTTGTGCAGCCACTGGTGCTCAGGTTCTCAATGCTCTTTCCACCAGTTTGAACCACAGCAGTTCAACCACCACTCCTAGTCCCCAGCTCTACTGCCCTTGCAGACAGCCACCAGCGTGTGAAGACACAGGGCCTTGCCCCTCCAAGACTACATGTGCTGGAGATGTGGCACAGATTTCCAATCACTATTTATTATTATTTTTACACAGCAGCAAAAGGCTGAACTTGCAATGCTACACAAAAAGTCCATATAGATAAGTTATATAGATAAGTTGGATTGATTGATTTCGGCAAGAAAGATAGGTATGGACTTTAGTAGCTGTATAAATATGTGGTAAGCAAAACTGCTCAATAACTTTAAAAATAAATCTATACAAATGCTGTATAGTATTTCTTTGTTTTCTTTGGCTGCCATAGGCTGTGACCTTATACTGAGAGTCAACCATAACATTCATTGGGACCCTAGATGGTCTTGCAGGTGATGCATCCTTAAAACTATGTTTCAAAATCAGAAGAGTTGTTATTCATCAGCTTTTATACCATGGCAGCACCTAGAAGAAACTCAGCTAAGGAATAGGGGGTCACTGTGCTTTCTTAACATTGATAAATCTTTAACTAGGGGTATATCAACACATTTCAATTCTATATGTAAATAGCTGTAAAATTATGATCTGCAGAGGAGGATGAACAGTTCAGAGGACTCGTTATAAGCTTTGGAAACCTCTGTTCCTTTTTTCTGCTCCAGTTTTCACTATGGTCAATAGTGGAACAAAAAATATTATTACTGCTACTATTGTGGTTTGGCCATCACTGTGAAAAAAAAAGTTAGCATCTCATTTATTTTATTTGTGAATGTGCTTCAAAGCTCCAGCATTCATCAGAAGGTGCACTAATGGGCACTCACAGCAGAGACCCCAAAGATCTGGCTGCCAAATCACATCATTGGAACAATGAGATGAAGTTTGTGACAGAGGAAATGACTATTTTTTACAGCTACCACTTGATATTTTTTTACCAGCCTTAAATTCTCTTCTAAGGAAAATGTCTTTTTAGACAAGAAATTATAGCCTGCAGAAAACATCTGCTAGTAAGTTGATTAATTAAAGACTACATTCCCTGAAAGCAACTGTTGTGTCAGTCAGACTGGAAATGAGAGAATAGGGAAAGTATGGCTGAAAGGCTGGGGGAGAGTAGAAGTAATTAATGGTAGTAAAGGTTTCTGAAAGGCCTGGGCTTACATGGACAAGCCACGGTTTAGCAATAGGCCGAAAACATCAGAGGCTCATCATTCTTAGTAACCTGAGGAAGTTTAATTCATTAAGACAGGAACACCTTAAAAGCTGTCCTGGGTGTACAAGCATGTCAGACTTGGTGTAATTTTCCCCAGTCAACTACCTGTCAGACAGAAAGAAGACCAAACAGCCACCGAGGGCTGGTTTATTACTTCCCTGCCAGCTAAGTGTAATGTTCCTTGGGTCTAATTGAAAGAGCCATGGCAGAGGTTTTAAATCTCGCCACTTGCACTGTGCTTTCTCAGGTAACCCCTGGGGACCGCTGGTTTTCCCTGAGCAGCTGTGGGAAACAGAAGTGCCTCTCCCAGTTCCCCTGTCTGCAGGTGGAAACAGAATGGAGAGCCCTAAGCCCCACAGGTGCACCTGCATGGAAGTCACCCAGGTGGTGGCATATCCTGCCTCTACCTAGTGGTGTGCCAAGCTCCAAGCCCTTCACTGCATCTCTGCGACTTTCCAGGGTCATTTTAAAGGAACCTAATGAAGTCACTTGAAATTACGCTTGCTGTGTGGAGTCAGTCATGGGAATCTATGTTTCATACCCTGTTAGGCGCCATATCACTTGAGTGTGATGCTAACACAACCAATGCTGCCATGATGTTTGTGTCTTTAATGGCATGCTTGGCTGGTTGTTCAGGAATTGGTCTTTTTCATCAGGTATCTTAGTAATTAAAAAATAATAATGTCGGAAGATTAATGGCTCATGAGGTTGATAACAGTTGCAATCACTGGCTCAGACATTTCCCAGGATGCTGCTGGAGGGCTGAGGGCCACTGAAGCCCCAAAGCTGAGGTTGTGTGTAGCCATACTGTGATGAGCCAAAGATCTACATGTTCTCTCTAACTTTTCCCTCGTGATAGGCTTATTTGGTTCTTTCTGTCTGTAGTATAATTAGGTGGATAAATCAGTCTGGACACATGTATTTCAGGTTTAAATCAGGCTTATTTTGGTTGAACATACTTATTAGTTCAGCCAGTTTGGGGCAGGTTTAAACACAACCAAAATAAATAGCAACACCAGGGACCACAAATAGTTTTGCACCAGTTTAGCTGAACTGGCATGTTTTTGTATGTGGAAACCCATCACACACACTTCCCCACCTGTCAGGGGACACTCACCCTGCTCTGTGGAGGAAAGCACAACCACAGCCTACCTGAGAGATTCAGCTTTGCAGTAATGTAAAGTAATTTGCAGTAAAACAGCTCATAGACTTTCTGCTTCAGTGTCCTATTTGCCATCTTTGAATTATTTGAGCAGGAAACTGCCTAGAGAGGCTGGTTTTTTATTCAACTTTGTGGCACAGTGCTTGGCCTCAGTCATTACCACTTACAGGACCCAGAAACTTTCTGTTAAACAAGTAAAATCTCAGCTTAGTGACATGACCCCCTTTCAGCTTGTCTAAGAAAGACATATAATCACAAGAGAATTGTGCTGGTACAGAACAAGCACTTGGATAAAAATCTATAAGTATAGGAACAATGGTCCTATTCTAATTAGATAAAACAATCATTTAGTACCTTTAAAACATATTCTATAATTAAAATAGTAGAAAGTGAAATAAGATTGCCTCCTTATTGCAATTAGCTGTTGGGGATTCTTATGCCATAGAAACATAGAAACAAATGCTTATTTCAATCACGGGAAAGAAACCCTATATATTAATTTCTATATAGATAAAATATTTTTGAACACATGGTCTGTGGTGGGAAAAGAGTTGAAAGTAGTCTAATAAGGATCTATCCTCTGATGCAGAATTAAACCTACAGCTTAATACTCAAGCGTAAGAGCTAGTTGTTCAGAGGAATTATGATAGGCTGCCCCGTAGCGTAAGGTGAAGCCTTGAGCCTGGGAAAAGTCATTAACGTGAAAGACAATGGAAATGCTAAACTGGGAACTTATTATTTCCTCATTTTCTTTCTCCTCTTTCTTAAGGAGGAAAAGAGGACATTAATGCAATATAAAAGAACAAATTATAAAGGGCCAGACTGAGAAAAACCTAGTTCCAGCTGGTCTAACAACATTAATTCACTCACTTGTATATTTGGCTCCCCTTAAATGGAAAACTCAGCACTACTTCTGAGCGTGACATAACCACTCTGTGTGTGTCTGTGTGTACGTGTGCGCGTGCACATGGGAGAGGGCACATAGTTAACATTTTGGAAGCAGCAGCAAACGGCAATTTCTTGATTTTTTTGGCAGCTGGAACATAACATTGCCTTTTAAGTAGATTTTCTTGCATTTAATTTGTTGGATTAACATAACTAAAATGGTGGTCATAGGCCAGAAAAAAATTGTCTCTCTGTCTTTATTTCTTTAATTGGCTTGCCCTCTGACAATATTATATTTCACCGTCTGTCAGCTGGGTGACAGAATGCCTGATTGAGCTTTATCATGTTGCCCTCTGTGGTGGACACAACGACATGTCATAAGCAAAGCATCCATGATGTCATAGTTTTAGCCTCTGGTGGATCTACGGCACAGAAAATAAAAGCTGTAAAACAGCTAATTGTCTGTGCAAATTTCCTTGTTCCTGCTGGTGGCTTACATTCTTATGTTTATTATTTTTCTTCCATTAAATGTTTATACTCTGTTACATAACAAAAATCAAGTCATATCCCTTTCTTAAACCAATCACATGTTCTGTTTCACAGGTCTTGATATTCAGGTATAGAGTTTTTTTGGAAGCACTGAACTAACATGGTTCTTTCCGCCTATTTAG
This sequence comes from Pygoscelis adeliae, assembly GCF_000699105.1. Lineage (NCBI taxonomy): Eukaryota > Metazoa > Chordata > Aves > Sphenisciformes > Spheniscidae > Pygoscelis > Pygoscelis adeliae. Next base: position 784,823 of record NW_008825104.1, read on the forward strand.
CTGACATATCCCCCAAATCAGCTCATGTCTCAAAATAATACTGGATGGACAACAGTGCATCTGAATACATCAGAAGATAAAATGTGGCTTCCAATGACTTTTTTAATTTTTTTTTTAAAGTAACATGGATAAGTCTACCCAAATATTTAAAACTATGAAGATGTCATCTTTCACTCAAGGCAGGTTGAATTTTAGAATGTCACTATTTAAATATGTCATATGTGTTTTCTTTGCGTAATTTTAAGGAAAGGAATTCCTTACGGCATTTGACACCAAAGATATTGTTCAATCTAACAATAGATTGCTCAGCCCAAAAAACAGAGGAAGATTTCTTTTCGTTTCTTAAAGGCATATGGAAATTTCTCTCAAAGCTGGGGGATATTATAAACTCAGGGCATGACCTTAAAGCTTCACTGTTTCTTAAGCTGATATAATTGTGGCAAATCCCATCAAATCAAGAAGATTAAATTGTTATGCAATAAATATCACTCAAGACCTTTACAGCATCACAGACATTTCCCACTTGTGCAAAGACTGTGTTGTATCCTGCACAGAGTAGTCCAAAAGCTACCTGGCAATTAAGCAAGAAGGAAAACTTTTGCTGTAAAATTTAACCAATTCATCTTAATAATCTCTTCATTACCATTACCATTTAGGCTATTCTGATCCTGGAGACTTCTCTTCTGTAAAATGTGTCCCGCTGAACTTAGTTGACTGTTACTGTCAGGCTATTACTGTGGCTGTAGAGCTGCTACTTTGAGGAAACCAGGTTCCAGCCCCAGGGTTCCAGGTTTTCTGCGGATGTTTGAGGAATGGCTGTGCTCCAGACTCTGGGCAAACATATCACACATGTAGGGTCTCAGACACGGAAAATTATATTCTTATGCTGTTACATCAATGTAATGGAAATGAAATCTAACTCTGAAGTAGGATCCATACAAAAAAAATACTCCTAATACATGATATTTCTTTTTGTAATCTGTGACATTCCATTTTCCCCTTTATCCAGAGCAAATAACTTTGCTTCGATTTTGTTGAAAACAGGGCAAACTTTCATGAACATTCAGAAAAATGTTTTTTGTTCCACCTAAAGTATGCACAATGCTACACATAATGTTGATTGTTATGCCTGGGTACAATCATGCATATATCTTAGTATGTGCCTCTCCTTTTTTAGTTGCATGAAGTGAATTTTAATTAAGTGTAGCTAGGATGGAAATGACAACAATATGGCAAAATCTGCAGCTTGTTTTACATCAAACAAGCTATTCTGTTTTGCCTCTTGTACAATCACTTGTCTGTACACAAAAGATAGAAGAAGTTGGTCAGGGTTTAGTGCTGTTTGACTACCATTTGGCATGCCCATTAAATTACTGCACAAAGCAGACAACAATGCAGATTCAAGCCCTGAGTCCTGTGTTAACTTGACTGCATAAATGGGTCTCCAAGTTTAAAAACAGTTGAACAAAAGAGCCACCATGGAGTGACTAAGATTTATTTGGGTGCTGGAGTGCACAGCTGCTGCAGGGAGGAGGGAGGGAGGCGGCACGCATCCTCAGGGCTTGCCTGTGCTTGGCACAGGTCCCAGCTGTGAGAGACGGAACTGAGCAACTGTACAACGTTTGTGCTTCTCCACTTCCTCAGGGCTGGCCTAATCCCCCAGCATGAACCGGATCAGTCCTACAGAAGTACCACTCAGCACAGGCTCTGCCAGGCTACAGCAGCGCACTGGTTAAGTTCTGTCTCCTGCCGCACCACCCTCCAAATTTGTTCAGTTCTCCTGTAGGCGGATCCGTGGTCCTTTTGCATTACTGCATCAGGGCAAAGGGGTAGAGGTTAGGTGAGTAGTGGACTCCCAGCTTTCCGGTGAGTTTTATTTCTTCACCACAACAACTTGAATGCTCAGCACTGTTTTCCAAAGTGAAAAAAAGCCTTTGACTGCTTTGCTATCGTCAACAATATAGGGGTGACCTAGCCTCCAGCAGAAGGCTGTCTCTTGCTTCCTACATTACTGATTATCCCAGACTGCTCATGTTTGCTAATGACCTAAGAAGCCTGTTGAGAAGGCAGAGTGGCACTGGAGAAACTAAAAATGAAAGCATCGTGAGGGCAATATCAACACAGAAGCAAAAGACTGCATTGTGACTGCTCTAAAAATGACCAGTTGCAGTGGAAACGTGCCTACTCTCAGGGAGCAGGCAGTGCAGGATTTGAATTAAGATAGCTAAAATGAAAATCATTATCTTCCAAGTCAGGGAGCCATTCACATGTTCAATAGTATAGCTTTAGCAAAGAGCTAACAAATTGCTGATTTTTTTTTTTTTTAATGCCATCAGACAGTTTTCTAATAGGAGATTTTATTCAATTGTCCACTTTTAATGCAGCAACAGGTGGGCAGGCTGGTACTGTATATCCAGCTTCTATGCTGATGTCCTTTGTCCTTAAGAAAAAATGGTATAGTGATACAAGTTGTGTTAATTAGATTTTTACTTTTTGTCTTTGGGATGAATAAGCTAATCAGCCCAAGACACACTCTTTTTTTCTCCTTCAACTTACATTTTTACTAAAATCTCCACTCCTTTGGAACAAAGATGGTTTAGCACTATAATAATGTAAAGGTCACAATCACAGCAATGTATTATGATTTTGTTAAATTTAAGAGGAATCTTGATCTTTAAAAATGTTCTTAATGGCATAGTCTTGTAAAACTGAATAGAAACATCTGAAGGTCAGCAACACTACATCCTTAAGGCCTTTGCTCATACTCCTAGCTTGCTGCTTTTGAAAATGTACTTATGCTGAGTATGTTAATGCATGACAAATGCAGTAGGCATGTATATGAGACTTCCAAACAAGATAAAGCAAATCCAGATTATTCTTGAACTTCCCATGTAACCTGAACAGATGAACAAATCAGTCTCGGAGCTACTGACTGAGGCTGCGAGTTAACAGAAAACTTAAGTCTTAAGCATGTAAACATATACTCAAAAGCCTTGCTGAGCCAGGTCCTGAAGTACATTTACTTCCATTAAAAGCATTATGTTGGTTGTGCCAAAGAATAGCACTTTCTTACTCACTTTGGTGGCTGACATCTGCATTTGAGTCCATTATTATTTTCAAAGAACAACGCCTTGTTTTGTGGCCTTGTACCAGAAAGCCTTACTGACTCATTGCTAAAAGAAACTAACACCCTAATGATATGTTGATGAAGAATTGAGTAATAGTCTGATCTAAGTTGCAAATGGTGAGATACACACAAAAAAAATCTTCAAAATTCTGGCGAGTGTGAGTGATGCAGCCTTGCAGCAGACTGCCCTGAGGTCATGGCAACTCCATCCCCTGGATCTTCAAAACTTGCCCAGTCAAGGTCCTGAGCAACTTGATTTAACTTTGAAATGAGCCCTGCTCTGAGCAGGAGGCTGTACTAGAGGACCTCCAAGGATTTTTTTGTGGTTCTTGATTTGAAATCCAGTTAATGGCACAGTATTTTCTTTACTCTTCTTGTTACTTTCAAACCTGCTGCTTGCATCTCAGACTAGTGTAGTACATCTTACAGAAGGAACATATACATACTTAATTTATGTGGTTGGATTACACTTCATATATATGTAATATCTGTTTTCTCTCTCCTTAAGCACAACATGCTTAATGCAAGACCTTACAACTAACAGTAAAGTAAATGTCCTTATGGTGCACATCACCTACACTGCCTACTGGAAAAACCACAGCAGCAGAACACTAGAAGAACTCACCTCAAGTCGTTGCTAAAATTTGGTTAAATGATGGCATTGGGCATCTTTAAGCGAAATCTGCTTATACTTGTGTGCTTGTGTGTATGAGTGCATATATGTGCATGCACCCATACTGCCCTAGAGCTTTACAAGCTCTAGTTAATATTCACAATGGTCCTGTGACTTGTTACAAGTGGAAAAGCTGTGGCATAGAAAAGAGATTTGCCCTAAATGAAACAGGAAACAAATAGCAGAATGAGTGGAATACACTTTCCACTTACTTACCACAAGAGCTATTTAATAGCCTTTCATACGTACCTAATCTGAAGGCAGCTGTGACTCCTTACGAAGCACGGGACTGTATCGTCCAGTCATACCTCTAAGATCCATGAAGCTTAAACAGTCGAACATGATGGAGTGGAGCACAGAAACTCTGGCGTGCCAGGGGATCCTGTGACAATACCTCTTTGTAGCTAACTGTGTCAGCTTGTGTGCTTAAGAAGATAAATTGCTGAGCGAGGCATTTTCTTCTGTGCCAGGCTGAGGATTTCTGTGACATTTGCACATTTGTTTCCTCTCTCAAGAACATCGTACAGAGTAAATTGGACTGTTTGTTGGTACGCTTGTCTGTGTACTTCTTTTAAAAGCAAACTGTAAGTTCCAAGCAAGTCAAGCTATGAATTTGTCAAGCTGAAAACAGGCGTTGATTTGGTTTCCTTCCTATTTGTACCAAATAAAAAGCACCGAAATGAATTAAAGCATTGGTAATGTATATTCCCTGCTATTGACTGGTTATGGCCTTCTTAATCCTCATCATTTTAGTAGCTGAGCTGTGCCTAGCTGGTCTTCTGTCCTTTCATTCATGGTCAAACTAGAGAATGGCAAACCTTCTTTCCTCTCCTCTATGTACTTAATGCAGCTCATAAAGTAACAGCCTATGCTGAGAAGGATCCCCTGCAAGACAAGTTAATGTGACAGCTTCACCTTTGACTTAAACTGATTTTATGCTCTAGTCTGTAATGTACTGCTCCACTTTTAGTATTCATTTCTGAAAATCTTAAATAATACTGGATGTCTTTCTGCCTGCTTATTACTCCTTGTTCCTTTGTTTCAACAGATGGATGAGGCATCATACGCTGCCCTCAGAAGAGGGCTGGAGCCTTTCCATAAGCCCCAGACTCTCTGGCATGGACTCATCCTTCAAAGAGCACCTAAGGATGTTGCTGCAGGCCTTATGGAGGCCTCCCAGACTTTTTGTGCTTTTTTTGATTGCCCTACCTTTTGCAACATGAGCAGTGGGGTTTTTGCATGTCTTGCTTGTGTTCTTGGATTTACCCATGCAATTGCTTCTGATTGCTACGGATTTGGGTCAGGTTCCTTCCTGTTCATCTATGGTCAACACAAAAGAGATTGAAAGTTTATCTAAGGGTATGGGATGACAAAAACAAAACCAGGAACACCCAGACCACCACCTCACAGTGCATTCATCACTCTGCGGTTACTGCCCACAACAGGCTCTTTGACACCAGGGAGCTCAGGGTTGCTCATCCCTCTTTGGTTATCCACCTTGTATTCCTCTGTCCTACAGACCTTATTTCAGTGCATCAAGAGTCTTCCAAAAAAACTGAAAGGGGAAGCGCAGACAAAGGGGAAGGTGCCACCTGTCTAGGTGCACCAGAGGCACTGGAATATTCTCTACTGATGATTATCTTCCCCATGCCAGACCCATGGCTCAGCCTTGTCTTCTGAGTCAGAGTGCAAAGCTTCACCTCCTCCCTACGGGGAGAACAGAACAGGCTCACTGAATATAATGAGTTGACTTACAGAAGTTGTGGTTATTTCAATTCTTCACCGATCTATTAATGTGATTGTTAAGCTCTAATTGACCAGGCTGGCTGCTTGACTTCCTCCCATTCTGAAATAATTTAAAGGCAGATTAATTTTCTCCGTTGTCCCTACAGTACTATGTAAAAAAGTGCCACATAGTGTTTGTAAAATTAACTAACTGCTACTGAAGTGTCAGACAATGAGGAGAAGAACAAAATAAATGTCAGGTCTAATTATTAATGCTGATTTGTTTCACAGCCGCTTGCAGAGGCCATACTCTGAGGTGCATCCTTTTAAGTGCTGAACGCTAGATGAAAGTGTTGGAGTAGCTCCTAGTGAAAGTTATGTCAGACTAAACTATGTTTATACATGGAGCAATAAACAGTCTCCTGCTAGAGATTCTTGCTGGTCAACAAGGGACCTTCAGGTGGTGTCATATAATTGGAAATGCCTGTTGCTCACATGTGACCTTTGAATTACGAAGACTGCTAACAAAATGTTAGTCTTCAGCAGTTGGTGGCTATTTGCATCTGGCACCTAGGATGGTGAAAAATGGCTTTTTTGAATGGTTTTTCTCTCAAGTGGATGCACTGTATCAAATACTGAAATGCAGTTCCTGTGACACCATTTGAATTATGCTCTCTGTAAATAAGCAGCTTTACAGCTTTTCTTTGTCTGAGTTCACTTACATAAATTACACCAGCAGTGGAAGCTGCCAAAGAAGAAAAAGGGCTAGGAAGAGCTAGCTATTTCTCTATGCATAGGTCATTTTACAATCTGTCAGCTATCCACTTCCGTGCAATTGTTCAAACTCTGTTTCTGAGGCAAGATAATAGGTATATTACAATTACAAAATTGCCAGGTTTTACCTGGTAGCAGGAACTTTATAATGTGTAGGCATCGCAACCAACAAGTTAGAGATAAATTCTATGGACACCACCCCACCACCCCTATTACTTCGTCCAAAAAAAGTTGTGGGGGGAACGGGTTGGATGTTGTTTAATTAAAGAATAAACAACATTTCTTCTTGGAAAACCACAATGACCAAGTTGCTCCTGCATCAGTAATTGCACATGTAATTTGAATTTTTGTACTGAGGTTTTACTAAGTGTCGTAATTTGAAAAAGGTTCATAGGGTGAACTTTTACCACTAGAGGCACAAGCTGAAAGTTAGAAACTCACAGTATTTGTCACTTACACAGTGGGAATGCTTTCGCCAGGGAGTAAACAAGTTTCAAGCTTCATGTAACTTGCAGAGAGCAAGAGCCTGAAGCAGAAATACATACTGAAGTATGAAGTTCTTGAGCTATTCATTTCAGCTGGAATTGGAGAAAAATGTTTTGTTATTCATCTGATTCTTCTAATCCTCTGCAGAGACTATGCTTTCCAGTGACGCTACACCGGGCAACATCACTGCCACCTTGGAAGGACAAATCAAGTTCCTCAAGCACCAGGTCTTTTAGCTATTGAGAAGCTATGCTACTACCTTGGTAACGGTATCTCTACCTGGTCAGTTAGAGCTGTAAAAATAGGATTGAAGGATCACAAAGGAAACCCCAGACACAAGTGCACTATTGCCAACCAACACAGACAACCAAGAGGTGGAAAACTGCATCATGTGACAGGCATGAACTTGCTGCCAACGATTGGAGTGCTCGAATGACTCGGCCTAAATCATTCTCTGCAAAGGTGGTATGAATGTTTGCTACTGCCTGTGCTCCATTTTATCTTTTTGACAAAAAAGTATATTTATTGCCAAAAGAGCAACATTTTGCAAGGTTGATAAATTCCTTTGTTTCCCCAGCATTCAAACAAATCACAGAATCATGGGATCCTGTTCAGACTGGCCACAGTCACAGCCCCTGCCCAGAGCAACCTCAGCTGTGGGCTCGGACCAGCCTGCTCAGGGCTTCGCCCAGTCAGGCCGTGAAACCCTCCAGGCTGGAGAAGGCCCAACCTCCCTGGGCCCCATCTGCACCACTCGGCTGTCCTTGTTGGGAGAAGGCTTCTCCTTATCTCCAGACTGAGCCTCTCACATTTCAGCTTGTGCTGCTGCCTCTCGCCCTCCCACCATGCACTGCTGTGAAAAGTCCACCTGAGTCTCCTCCAGTCGGTGCCAGGGATGCTGCTGGGTGCCCCTAAAGCTGCCTCTTCTTCCAGCTGAACCAGCCCTGGTCCCACAGCCTCTCTGCACAGGGCAAGGGCTCCCGCCCAGGACCGTCTTCCTGGCTGTTTGCTGAACTTGGCTATGTGTGTTGACATCCTTCCTCTGTTGGAGGCCCAAAACCAGATGCAGTGCCCAGATGTAGTCTGATGATCATTGAGCAGAGGGCACAGTCCCTGCCCTCCCCTGGCTTTCAGGGCCATGTCCTGCTCACATCACCACCACAGGCACTGCTGGCCCTTGTTGCTGCCTGACCCCAGCCTGCATCCCTGCAGGGCTCTGCCTTCCCAGGGCAGGGCTTCGCCTTTGCCCTTGCTGAATTTCATTGGGTCCCTGTCAGCCCCTTCCTCCCACCTGTGCAAGTCCCCACAGCAGCTCTGCCTTGCAGTGTATTCAAGTGGTTCTGCCCCCACCACCTATTTGGTGTCCTCCATGTGCTTCTCAGGGTTTCTGCTAAAGATGTTGAACAGAACTCATCCCAGGAGAGACCCTGTGGTACCCCACTTGTTACCCACCTCCAGGTAGAGCACAACCCTCAGACCCCAAGTATCCAACCAGTTTTTACCCATCTAGTTGTCCTCCCATGCAGGCAGTAATGTCCCAATTTGGACAGAAGAATGTCATGAAAGATGGTGTTGAAAGCCTAAAGGCAAGCACGTTGGTAGGGCATGGTCAACCCTTGGTAACTCCATGCAGGCTGTTTCTGATGTGTCCATCAGTGTGTGTAGAGTTGCTTCATATGATTGAATACATCCATCGAATTTTACCACAGTGATATCAGTACCTTGGCATGGGGGGATGAGTAGCTAAAGCCCAAATTAAGAACACCAAAACTTTTCTGTAACCACCCCTCACCAAATAAGTTACTTATATCTCTTAAGTCCCGATGAGAGACAGCCTTCTAAGCACTTTTTCAATCCAGGCCCGAGAGGAATGAACAACCTCTTAAAGCACGTACTCTATTGCTGAGTTGATGAGCTAAAAAGTGCAGCCACAATACATTATGCGACTACTAAATCACAGGCTAACTTTCTTGAATTAGAAAGTCTAAGTCTTAATTTAAATGGACAGATGAGCTCTTATATATTTAAGGGCCAAAAAAGGAATAAGAAATAAGTTGTCCAAACAGAACCACCACTTCTCACTTGCACACATCCACAAAAGGGACCTTATAGCAGGCAGCACTGCTTCTAGATTGTTAAGGCATTTGCTATATTCAATGATCAGCCTTTCCAAGAGAGACCTTTCAGCAATAAATACTTTCCACTGGAGGGAAACAACTGTTCTGAATGTTGTTAATCCTTTCAAATTGCTATCCAACTATTTGAGCTTTAAATCTATGCACTGACAGTACAGTAGAACATTTCCATTTCCATGTATTTTGAAGTTTGACTCCAAGAAAGCATGTCTAGGGAAGGTGGGGAAAAAGGACCTGAAAACTGCTTAGTTTTTCTACGGAGGACATCTCCACAGTAAAAAAATATTTCTACTAAATATTTGTTTTTACTAGTCATTTGCCTTGATTTAGTGCTTAGTGTTTCCTATGTTCAAGCAATTAATTATAGAACAAAGAGTGTCTTAGTTAAGTTAGCCTTCAGTAGTCTGTGCAGGTTGTGATGCTTTTATTTTTTTTTCCCCATATATGCTATGAAGCATTTTCTATTGCTTGACAGATGGGTGTAAAATGTCCTGACCAGGGCTGTGCAAGGGAGAATTAAGACCATTATCCTTTCCACAGGCAGTCTTTATTTCGGATGTTCAACAGCCTAGATATTCAGCAGCCTAACTGTGATTTCACAGCCTCTCTGTCCCTGCTCTTAAGATTTTTTCATTTGATATGGCAAATTGTGAAGCTTTTTCAGGAGGGAAAAAAAGTGAAACCAGCAAGCCAGGAATGTATTAAGTTGGCTTCTGCACTTCAACAGAGCAGACCTCTTCAAGCACCTTCTTCCAGTAAGTGACAATACCAACCACTGTTGTGAGCCAGCTCAAAGGAGGAACAGGAGCATGTTTTTTTACAGACATGCTGTGGCATATCTACAGAAAGTACTGGCAGGCCTTCACTTACATCCAAGGTTATGGAGTGAAGAGTGCTTCTGTAGCTGTAAGCTCTTTTCCTTTATCTGAGGTCTCCCATCCTATTTCTTCCAGCCTGAGTCCTTGTTTCTGTCCCTTTTCCCTAATCTAGCAAGATTCAGCACTTACATAAAATGGATCTTCACTGTTTCCGCAAAGATCTGATGGGGAAACAAAAAGGTATGTCCATTAAAAATGTAAGCAAATACAAGCTGGGTTGGGAAAAGGCACACTGCAGCTATCTGTAGAGGAATGAGGTGCAGAAGGGGAGAAGTGAATCACATGAGCAACTTCAATTCCCTTTATGTTCATTTTCCTCTGCTTTTGCTGGCATTGTAGATATTTTACATTATTGCTCAAAGGCAGATCACAGAGGAGGCAGAAAAGAATGTGGGAGCAGAGGGACAGTATTAAGAGACATTTGAATATTTGTAAGGGAGAGAAAAAGCCAGTTTCAAAACTAGTTTTGCAGTCACACTGGCTAGCAGACACTAAACAAAAATAGGCAGTATTTAGAACCAGAGGGCTTTGCATTCAGCTGGGAAACAAAAATTATGCCATCACCTTGAATACTACTTCAATAACCAACTAAAGCCATATTTATGTATGTATTAGCAGTAAGTTCTTCAAGAGGAATAGAAAGCCAACTTAACAGTGAAACTTGACCAAACAGGTTATTAACGTCCCATTGCTCTGGGAGCCCATGAAACCGCAGCAGAGGAGCCAAGACAAGGATGATCTCTGAGAATTCATTTAGTGGCCACCAGCACAGTCACAGGCTGCTGCAGGAGTGCTCAGTATAGCTATACCACCTTCATTAGATGCCAAAAGAGTCACAGGACAGAGCAATAAAACAGTCAAACACTTGCAGATGGCAGGGGGAAAAAAAAAATTGTACAAAGATAGTAAGGCATTTGTCTATGCAAGTTGGATCTGTTTTTATAGAAGGAATCCTTGACTACTCTCCAAGGCTGCTGTGGAAGTAAATAACAATTTCGTAACAAAAGTGAAGAGGGGCAGGGCAGAATAAACCTAGTGAGATTAAGAGCCAAACAGTGTCTGCAACTAAGTACAGGCCATCTTCTATCATCTACTGCTACTGCCTGATATTCCCCGCTCCTCCTCCCTCCTGCTATTTGAAGGCATAGAAGTTTTATCTGGTGAAGTGTTAAGTCTCCTATAGATTACAGAAACTACTTGTGTGCCAAGGTACTATTCCGACAACTTTGTTCAGCACATTGGACTAAAGACAGAAAACAAGTTCCCAGAACCCACAGTTTCTGTAAGAACTAACTCAGCTTCCCAAAATAGATTTAAGTTGCTACTTCAACTGAATGTTAACCTCAGGAAGAAGTGTCTTTATTGGTCTACTCTGTATGCCATTTGGTATGATACTGGTGACAGCAATGAACTTCAGCAAAAAAGTGGAGTTGGTCATCTTTGGTATGAAGACTAAAAAGGCAGAGCATTTTGCCTGTATTTAGCTGCCATGCAAATTTATAACCAACAAGCTGACTGAGAATTATGTTTTAGGTTTTATCACATTTCAACACAAATACTTTGTAGTATCCTGAGTTAGACATCTAACTGAAAAAGTTGAATGCTATCCAGTAACTAATAATCCTTACATATTAGGCTGAGATGAAAGGCACTTTATCCCAGAAAGTACTCAGCAAAATAGATATAGTATTCTTGGCCAGAAACTTTAGAGGTCTCCTTACATCCTAATCTTTGCAAGACATTTTAGTCCACATTCATTCCAGATACTGAAAATGTCTACACTCAGACAAGAGTTGCCAGGGACAGCTGGCTAGAAGCTTCAACTCCCCAAAGAGTAGTGAGCTTGCTAGAAACAACTTACTTCAAATCTGTAGAAGTTGGCAGCTTTAGAGAACGTGATTGATTTAGAATGATTTAACAAGTCATCACTAAAGCATAGCCAGATTTTTGCTTCTTCCAAACTATGTCTTAGCCTTGATCCTGCATCCAATCAGAAGTAATTTCGTCTTCACCTTGAAGGGGGAATGATTAGCAACAGTGAAGTAGCACCTCCTGCTACAGTAGTTATGGGGTGGCAATTCAAGGCCAAGATCCTGCCATGTCAGGGGAGAAACAACGACTTTATCACCCCCAAATAATTTGTCATTAAGGAAACTACTGATGGCCGGAGAAGCTACCTTTTACTCAGTTGGAGACTACCAAGTAGTTATGCCATAAAGATCAAAAGCTTCCTCTTTCTTTCCTCCAAACTTGATCACAGAGCAAAATGCCTGAAGACCACAGAACCTGAAAGTTAATTCAGTCTTAATCCTTCCCTACTGCATGAATGAACTATACATGTACAGTGGATAAGGCACATACCTGGTGCTACTAAAATTAGCGCTCAAGTAGTATGGTACTAAATAGTTATTGTCAAGATGAATATCACCTTCCCAGACCCAGCACAGTTGTACAATTTATTTTTCACTCCTATGGTCACCCAAGAGAAAGGCTCTAGCACTTCAAATGATCGGTATCTTAGAGCCATTACAAAGAATTGGTCCTCATGGGGGACTTCAACCACTCCAACATCTGTTGGAGGGACAACACGGCAGGGCATAAGCAATCCGGGAGTTTCCTGGAATGCATCGATAACTTCCTTCTCCAAGTGGTAGAGGAGCCAATGAGGAGAGGTGCTATGCTGGACCTTGCTCTCACCAGGAGGGGCTAGTGGGGAACATGAGGCTCAAGGGCAGCCTGGGCTGCAGTGACCACGAAATGGTGGAGTTCAAGATCCTTAGGGCACTGAGGAGTGGGCACAGCAAGCTCACTACCCTGGACTTCAGGAGAGTGGACTTTGGCCTCTTCAGGGATCTGCTTGGTAGAGCGCCATGGGACAAAGCCCTGGAGAGAAGAGGGGCCCAAGATAGCTGGGTAATATTCAAGGATCACCTCCT
>NW_008825104.1:799548-814730 GCF_000699105.1 Pygoscelis adeliae
GGTGGTGGATGCCCCATCCCTGGAAACATTCGAGGTCAGGTTGGACAGGGCTCTGAGCAACCTGATCTAGTTGAAGATGTCCCTGCCCACGGCAGGGGGGTTGGACTAGATGACCTTTAGAGGTCCCTTCCAACCCAAACTACTCTATGAATTGAGTTCCCACAAGGAAGGGGACACTAGCTCACTGAAGGAGACTTCTGTCATTACACATGTAGTAACAGGGGCTTTTCAGCACTGAGTCCAGGAGCAGGCTGCCATGATTAACTGCCAACTCATAGCTCTGCTATTCCTTTGTACAGGTGTAGCAGCTACCGAGATCCAACTTGCACTGGCATTGCCTTGAGGGAGAACTGCTAACAGCTTGACACCACTGTGAGCTTGTGCGTAACATCCTTTGCAAGGACCTTACACTTACCTGGCAGACAATGCTTTGACCTGTCTCCACGTAGCATCTGTCAATGCTACCTCTTAAGAGCTTGCAATAGTAGTTGAGTATTTTTAGCCACTGTCAATCCGAACTTAGGAGTCCAGCTGGAGAAGACCATTCAGTCCAGTACCCTGCACAGTATTAGTCTCAAGTACAAACCTCAGTCACCTGGCAGGTCAGTACTGTCTTAGTAGTCTGGGGTACTGCTGAAATAACTTAAGAAATACTTCACGTTCTGGCTGGCAGTAGTAGTATAGCCCACTAAAGCTTCCAACTTAGGAGTTACTCTATTTTACTTCAGTACTAACATAATAATGGAGACCGATACTTTAACTGCTTAATTTTTTGTTTTATTTTTTCCCCTCCTCTGCATTTAAGATTTACAGTGGTTTCTTAAAGAGCATTCATACCTGTATACCTCTAGGAGGCAACAGACAAGATTGTTTCAATCATTCATACAAAATTACTTATGTTTACAAATTTTTGGCAATCATAGTAACCCGTTTTTTCCTATTGCCATTGCCCCAATTATTGAAAAAGACAGTGTACAATAATTTACATTTGAAGTATTTCAAAGTGCTTGGTAGTGATTTTCCAAGAATAATATTTACAAGTGGCCTATACACATATGTACAGGTGTTACAAGTTGTGGCTGGAAATATGGCTTTCTATGGAAAGTGCTTTATATTTGGTCAGTGGTGTTACTGACTGACCAATCCAAGAGTTACTGATAAAACAGTAACCACTGAAAGCTGAATTGTTGTGGACAGGTATTTACAGAGTTTGTTGTTAAGCTGTAGAAAATAGCTATTTACATAAGTGTTCCATACATACATAAAGTATCTTCTTTCTTCCAAGAATGGAGGAAGTCTTTCAGCCACAAACCTGGTTACTATCCCCAAAGAGTGTAAAACACAAGTAAACCGGAAGCAATTGCTGATCCAGTGCTCACGCCATATCATCATCTGTGCTTACAACAGATATCTGTACAAAATAAGTACAGGTTAGCTACAGTTGTACTAATAAAAGACACAAAACAATGCATATCATCACTACACAGCAGTTTGAAACAGGGGCTAGTTCTGCAGGCTAATGACCACATTCAGGACCAATTACTCCAACCCAGGCATAGGACAGTAGTTGCCTACTATAACTTTAACCCTGATTAAAAGGACAAGTTCTCAGCTGATTTAGCCCAGTGGTTTGGCTGTAGCCAGCAGCTTTCAAGAGCAGAGACCTCTCCTAAACTCAAGTCAGATATCATTTGGTAGTCTTTCTGTCTACTCTGAGGATTAACCTGGGGCCTTGGACATGTCAATAGGTTTACTTACTGCAGGGTAGGTGTGTCCTACTGAACTGCTGTGTCTTCCAATATCAATTGTGAGGTCCTCTTCTGTAGTTTTCAGGTAGACAGGATTATCAAAATTCATGCTTTTCATGTTCTTGTGCTGCCAGTTACGCCACATGAAGTAGCCAGCCACTGCAGCCATCACCAGCAGTACTTTAGGGAGAGAAACAGATTGCAAGTATGGAGTAGAGTCAAGTCAAGCTCCTGACAAGAGCAGCTTGTCCCACCACAAAGGGTCCCAAAGGCTAGTGAATGCTGTACTCACAGACAGGAAGAACAATCCAAGCTGCTGATGTTCCTCCAGCTGCAGCTATTTCAGATGTTGTACCACTGATGTTGAGTCCTGCACAAGAATTTGAAGTAGTGAGCTTGCTTACTGACAGGCTAGCAGACTTTGTCAGATGCAAGCACTTCCCAAGCCCAGAAACTGCTATCATGTATTAGCTTCTCAGTAACACACTGCAAGAACAGCCTAACAGGCTTCATCCTATATTAGTAGAAAGCTTTTTTTATTGCTTGCCTTCTCTGAGTACTCCTGGGATTTCATGGAGCCTATAGGTTCCACACTGCCATAAGTGAACTAATTCTGTTTATCACATGCTCCAGCTGTTGTACTTGTACTACACACATGACCTGGCCTGTGTTCTCTACTTGCATGCAAAGGAGAAAACTTCGAGTAGGCTAGTGGGTCAGTTTGCATTCAATTTCTCTGATGTTTAGCAGTCTGAGTTATTGGGACCAGTACCTCCAGGAACTAGTCCAACAGTTGGAGATTTTTCTGTTGTGCTGGTATCTTTAGCGTCAGTGTAAGCCACAGTTGTTCCAGTACCTGAAACTAATTATAGATCAAGAACCCAGTTAATCCTAAAGTTCTGCAATGGCTTAGCTATGAGAGCCATGGCAGCGAATGTTTAGCAGATGGCAGAATGATCATGCAGCTTGTTAGCTTTATTGGAAACACTGACATTAGTTATTTCACTAGCACACCCTCAGCTGAGAGTTTTTGATCAAAAATAATTCCAAGAACAAGGCTAGACAGTTAATCAGGCTTGAATCACAGGTATTTAGAGTCACGACAACAGTAAGCCACCCCATCCCTCACTTCAGATTTTTTTGAGCGAGACTTTAGTTCCACAAGTTTACTGGTTAGGTACAGTCTTTGATACCTATAGTTGGCTGCTCTGAAGGGTTGCTGAGGACAGCATCCTTGCATTCAGTGCTCTAACTGTGGCAATCAGAATCAACATGCAATATAGTAAGTGGCACCTTGGAGTTTCTAGTTCCACTCCACTGGACAAACAAGCCTGCCATATAGTCAGTGCTCAGGGTAGTAGCAGCAGCATGTTTGTTTGGACCACGAAAGCAGGTCCAAACAAGCTTCCTTGGCCAGCAAGCCTATCAGCTTTTCAACACTGTATTTATACACGCCATGTTAGTTTATACCCCTTGTTTTAGAAGAAAGGGGCTTGGTACGTTTTGTGCATGTACTTGCTGTCTGCAGAAAGCCATGGAGGTACAAGGTCTTGTTGCAAATGATGATGATGCAGAAGACAAGCATGGACTTTGAACAGCACCTGCAGACTTTGAGGGTCATCTTAATGCATGCTAGAAGACCACCCCCTCCAAGATTAATTACATCAGATTCACTCATGCAAAGCTGTCATCCTATACTGCCATATTTGCCTCCAACAGGTCCAGTACCTCTACTCCTTCCCCATGCATCCTGGAAAAGATTTCAGTCATATTACCATACCTGCACATCTCAGTCCATCCTCCTGCAAGAAGTATCTAACAGGACATGTGCAGGTGTACTTTGGAGAGTGTTCATTTATTTGAGGAGCAGGCAGGCACAGGTAGCTACAGCCTCCATTTGCCATGTTCTCTTCACACCAGTTCCTGCCTGTTGGTACAGCAATTGACAGGAGTGAACCTTCATACTCCAGGTGTATAGCATAATTATTTGCTAATAATTGCTCTAGCAGAGTTACTTGTCTCTGCAGGTTATAGATTTGCACCTGCCTTGCCTAAGAAAGGGCAATTGCAACTAGACCTTCTCTCAACCCCAGTGGGGGTGCTTATGTTAGAAGCTTCAAGCACTCTAAGTAGAAGTGAAGTAGACAGCTATATGGGGGAGGGATACTATTTGCCACCACCCGAGCAAGGCAGGCTTCTTACAAGTACACACTGACATAACTATGAATTGTATTAGAGTTACCTGAAGGCTGAACAAGTTCATGATACACAATGATGTCCTGTGCATCGTTGAGGTTATTCACTAGGGTAACCAATTCAGATCCAGTAAATTTGTTGGCACCATAGACTGCCTCATTTTCTCCATCAATCCAGTACACGCGGTCCTACAAGACAGTGTCATTGCATCCCATTACCTCTGTGTTGCTATCAGCACCATAATTGCTAGCCACATATCGTCTTCTTGCTTGTCTTTGACAATTACTACAGAAGTCATTCTTACCTCAAATATTGTTAGAGCAAGAGGATGAGGAAGGAACATATGAGACTTCAGCACAATTCTACGGTCCTGGCCATTCAAGTCCACACTTGACAGCGTATGTAGTTTAGAATCAAGCCAGTACAGACGGCTTTTTACAAGATCTAGGAAGAAAAAAACAAAAATATTTACTATCTACATGGAGAAAACCTCCAGAGCCTCCTGCAAAAGTTGAAACACCCACAGGTTCAAGAATAGTTGCAGTGTTGCCCTAGTTTCTTACCATACCATGATGCAGAAGGCTGCTGCAGTGCTGCCTAAGTGGCCTGTGCCTCAACTATAATATAGAGCAGTGCAAGAAAAGTTACCATTTCAGTATCTGAGAAGTGCTATCGGTGCCTGTTGTCTCCAGGCATGCAGGAGCTTCCCATTCTCAGAAGCCGAAAATAGTTCTCTGAAGGCTGACCTTGACTTTTGTAGCAAACAAATTGCTAAAGCTCCAGAATACCTCTGGCACAGAGACAAGTTCAACATACCTAGAGCAATTCCATTAGGCCACTGGATTTCTGTTGTCACAAGCTGCTGTCTGTCAAATCCATTCACTCCTGCTTTTTCAATTTTTGCTGGCTCACCCCAGTCTGACCAGTACATATAGCTGTGAAGCAGAATTTATGTTGTATGATGCACTATAATACTGTGTAGTATCACTCTTAATTATGACCAATAACTAACAAAGGCTACCTAAGTCAGTTATCAGGACATGGAATAGCTGGTAGGTCCGCTCCATTAAGAGAACCAGGACAAATACTCACCCAGAGAGAGGATCTACAGCAATAGAAGCTGGCTCTCTCAGCTCAGAGAGAAACAAAACCTTTCTTTTTGTGCCATCTAGGCTAGCCACTGAAATGGTCTTTGCAGTTGAGTCAGACCAGTAGATGTTCTTATAAACCCAGTCAACAGCAATTCCTGCAGGGCTCTGTATGTTGTCCAGGATTCTGACATGTGTTCCAACTTTATCACGGGTATCAATAGAGGCACTGGAAGACAAGAATTACTTGCTTTCAACCACTTCCTCCACAGATACTACCACTTGGCATGCCTCTGCAAATACTGCACACAGATCTCAGGCAGACAAAGTAGAAGATGCACTTGTGACTTTCTGCAGAGTGTCTTTTGTACAATTGTAGCAGCAGTTACTAGAAGTGCAATAGGCATACACATTGCTAGTTATGGGAACTTTCACCTACTGTACTTTGTCTTTAGGACATCAGGAACCTAGTTCTCATCACCAGAGCCCAGAGAAGTATCTTGGGTAAAATGTGGGATGGTTTAGGGGAGCACATTAGGATTCAGAAGCTGACTCCATTTACCTGAAGATTGCTTTTTGGCTGAAGTCAGCCCAGTAAAGCTTTTGCTCAGCAATATCAGCATCTAGAGCCACAGTATTTCTTAGCTGCTCCACTAGCTGAATGTATTCTTTCCTCTCAAGGCCGATCTTCCTGATATCCCGGCGGTTGGTGAAAATTAGACATGGTTCTTTCCCTGTGAAAAGAGTGTTATCTGTACTTCTAGACATGCAGTCACATACTATTCTTTTATGACAAGTTTTAGAGTCATCATATTTAGTATTTGCCATTCCACACTCGCTAGTGGATGCTGACAGAGGTCTTGGCTGTACCATACCTCATCCTTTTCTCCCTCCACAACTTGATGGGGAGGGTCCTCCTGCCCAGGGAGCAGACACAAGCAGTTTATGTCAGGCAGCTTTAAGTACTGTATCATGGCATCATTCAAAGTGTTAGGAGTGTTCAAGGTCTGTACGTTATGTTGATAACAGCACAACAACTAGTGTCAAAACGACAACAGCATAAACAGTACATCACTTGCTGCCTCATTTTAAAGCAGGGCTATGGAAGTATTATGTGAATACTCACCCACTGCCTTGCATACCCCAGTAGCAAGATCCATCTGATAGCCACGGCTACATTCACATTTGTAGCCCCCTTTCAGGTTGATACAGATTTGACTACAGATACCAGGGTTCTGGCATTCATCGATATCTGTAAAGACAACAGTTCAATTTGTTCTCATCTCCAGTACCATCAGTAGGGTCCATGTTAACCTACTTGATACTTGCCTCCACAGGTTCTCCTGTCTATAAGCTCAAACCCAGCTGGACAGTCACATTCATAGCCAATAACAAGATCTCTGCAGATATGAGAGCATCCACCATTGTTCACCAGACATTCATTTATGTCTAGAAAAGAAGAATTAGCCACTTCAGAGACAGCACACATATTTAGTCTTAAAGTCTTAGTCACGGAGTGCTTTACCAAATACCCATCCATTTTCTAATGATGCCTGCCACATCTGATAAACCACTCTGGCACTTGAAATCACATGCAAGAGACCCTCCTCAAATTCATATTTTCTCAGCTACCAGCATGTTACTTGTGTTACAAGTTAGCAGCAGCAGACAAAGATTGAGGCTCCTGGAAGTTCCAGAGTTTCTAATGCCTTCAAGTGCCTTCTGGCCATGGAGAAGTCATCCCCATAGCCAGTTTGGCTAGGATAAAACTAGGCTATTGACTAGGTTGCTCTTGGTTGTTTATTTGTCACCAAGGAAGTGCAGAAGGGCATTCCAGACTGACATCTGACAGCTCAGAGGCTGTATCCAAGTATGTCTAGTAGTCAGCATTGTATAATGAGTTTGTTCACTTACTACACTCCTTGAGGGGCTCATCACTCCAGTCCTTGCAGTCTCTCTGCTGGTTACACACTTTATTGACATCTATGCATTCTCCACTTCTGCACTTAAATTTGCCAGGTCCAGAGCACTGAATAACTGAGATAATGAAGATTGTGAGGGTGACTACCAGCTTCAACAGATATTCTGCAAAGACTATTCTTGCTTAGTTCCACACTTACCATTGTTACAATTTGCTTCATCAGTGCCATCCAGACAGTCTCTCACACCATTGCACTGCCTACTCCCATGGACGCAGTTCCCATCTTCACATCTGAACTGGTCTGGTCTGCAGGTCCGAGAAGCTGAGGACACAGACATTACAGACTTAAACTCCCAAGGTCTGCTGAAGGAAAGAAAATAAAACAGGAGCCAGCCAGCACCTCTAGAGAAGGACCAAGTTAACTTACGGCAGTTGATTTCATCACTTCCATCCTTGCAGTCAGGATCTCCATCACAGCGCCACTTTTTGTGGATACATTCCCCTGAGCCACATTGCACCTCACTGGCAGAGCACTTCACAGGAGGTGCAGGCTGACGGCCACATTGCTCTAGAGATTCATCTGAGTGGTCAGAGCAGTCAGCATCATCATCACACACCCAGCTGATGGGGATGCAAGTGGAGCTCTTGCACTGGAACTCATGAACTCCACAGGTAGGAGGTGCACACTCCAGCTCGTCACTGCCATCACTGCAGTCATCTTGACCGTTGCAGACAAAGCTCTTGGAAATACACTGCCCACTGCTGCATGTGAACTCTGCTGGACTACAAGTCATATTGCCTGGAGTAACAGGAGTAAGAGATTAGCAGATTATCACAAGAAGGCAGACTTTTGTATAAAGGTGTTTTGCTTTGCAGGTTCTTCATCAGCTATTAGCTAAAAGAAGATCAGCACCCTGTATAAGGCTCTAGGAGAACCTAACTGACCACCTACAGGACACTTGGGCCCCACACAGACTGTCCTCCTTGCCTTTGGATGTTATGAGCAAGAGGCATCAGTTTTGAGCTACTGAGTGAAAATAACCTCCTTCTGAAGCAGCTAGGCTGTTCTGCTTCAGAACACGAGCCTTTCAGAAAACAGGCTCAAACCCTGTGAACCAGAGACAGAAGGTAAGAGAATTGCTAACTCCAGAGTACAGACTAAGATTAAGGTAGCCAGATGGTCAGCATGCTCTGTAGTTTGAAATTGAAGTGTTTTGTGCTGGTCCCCAGGACAGCAGTGGCCCGTTTGCCTGGACCACTGGGGATAACAGATCAAGATCTTGCACCAGTTGATCCTGTGGTATTAAGCACATCCACACAACTTACCCCAGTACAAATTATGCTGGTTTAATAGCAACGTAGCTAGCAGCTCAGTATGCCTAAACTGACAGTTTTATCAGCTTCATTAGAAACACTGTCTGTTGATTTACTTGCCAGATTAAGGTATGTGCTTGCTCAGTAAGGCAGCAGCTCCACAGACACATAGCAGAAGTCTGGAGATCTGTGTCTTATTAGCCCATCCAGGTAAGGTGGCTCTGATGGAAGCCAGCCCTGTGGCTTTGGTTACAGCAAATTTGTCTCAAAACACCTCAGACAATTCATATGTACGCAAGTTCATTAGAAAAAGCCAGGAACACTGCACTCTAATACTGGCAGTGGCAGCTTCACTTGCATACCAGCCTGAAGTTGCCCCCCAACACCTGAAACCTAGCTTCCCTAGTCTGCACTTTCAGACAAGTGCACAGAATACTCCAGGATACGGCTATAAAGTAGATCAGCTGTGCCCTTGGCTACAAGTCACTACTACATTTTCAGGAGACCATTTGTTAACGTAAGCATTAACTAGAGTTACCTGTTGAGAAACTGCAGAGAACAAGTTCTGATGGTTTGCCTCACATGTGACTAAACCTATGGCTATTGCCAAAATTAGCCAGAGACCAAAGATAGATGTTGAATAGCTTATACTGCTGTAGTTCTTAACTTAGCAGGATAGAGAAGTGTTAGAACATGTCTGCTTTGATAAGCAGGCTGCAATACAAGATGAATCTAGGTTTAAGGAGATATTGATACTATGAGAAATTTATCTTTCCAGGTATACTGCCCAGCTAGCTCCTTTCCAGACAAGTCAATTTCAAATAGAGTTATGCAGCCACCATTTCTTCCCTTACCACAATTCTCTTCATCTTCTCCACTGTCACAGTCTTTTTCACCATCACATTTCCAGGACACTGGGATACACTGGGTTGACTGAGGACCACAGCTGATTTCATTTACCCGGCATGTTCTCATATCTATTGAAAAAAGTTTAAGTTCAATTTAAGAGTTCTCAAATTTAAGAGCTACTGATCTTGGGTTTTAGCAGTTGTCCTGAAAGTTGAGACTGAAAGGCTTCAGCTCCAGACAAAGTTGCAGTTAATTAGATGCCAGCATCCACCTAAGTTGATGGCTCCATCATGGAAAAGGTTACACTAGTTTGTAGTGCTCTGTAAAAAAATGCTTCCAGCTCCCAATAGATTAGTATTTTAAGAGTATCTTTGTAGTGGTAGTTTTGTGATTGCACACCAGTTACACTGTCGAAGCTTGAGCTACAACATGTAGTGGTAGGCAGGAGTAAAGCCAAAGCGCAGTAGGACTTGGGACTGAAGTATTCCTTAGTGTGGATCCCATTGATACAGAGAGATGAAGTTTCACAGATCTATATTCCTTGATTAGTTACCACACTTAAGACTGGGGTTGCTAACTGCGAGACCTCACAGTCAAGCCTCTGCATGTCTGCTTCCCACTCCCCAACATGTAGTCAATCACTCAGTTCCTACACTAGCTCTGGTTATCTTGCAAAGTAGTTGTCTTGGAGGACAGTGATGCCTTGGTGAGCAAGCCACAGTAATGGTCAGGCCTGCTGTGTTGTGCTTGCTGCTTCTGACTCTCAGTAAAACCTCATACTTACTATCTGTTACCAGGTACAACTGTAGAGTCCCCACTCAGTTCCACATCTTTTTAAGTAGTAAAAAGTCTTGTCAAGACCCCAATGTGGCCAAAGCCAAGCTAGCACTTAGGAAGATGCTCTCCAAGACAACAAGTTCATCCCTCCTTTAGGAGGAGAGCCAGGCTGCAAGCAGGCAAGAAGTCAAAAAGCTACTCCCCGCAGGCTTGCCTACACCACCAAGCCAGGCTCACTTACGGCACAGTTCAGCACTCTCGTCAGACCCATCCTCGCAGTCCGGATCCCCATCACACTGCCATCTGTTAGGCACACACTGACCACTGATGCACACAAAATCAGATTCAGCACACGTCTTCTTCACTGCAAGGGAGAAGGACAGCCACTTATTTAGGGACCAGAGCTTAGCTTGTTTGCTGCAGATAGAGATAAGCTGCCTTGCCCTAGGAAAGTGATGCAATATCCTTAGTTCTTGGATGTCTGGTGTCATCCTCCACCAGTCTAATGACATCACTGTTAAGCACTTCATAGAGAGTTATACTGTGCATGGAGAAACATTTATTTTCCTGTAAGCAGGCACTGAAGGATTGCTATTGTTAAGGGAGACTATGCTGCTAGAATAGGTGCTGCTTTGAACACACTTGGGCTAAAGTAAGGTCTATTGATATTAATATTCAGATTTTGAACTCTGAGTTCATTATCAAGGCATTTGATTTGTCATTACAGGGTACTATGTAACCCTAAGGTAACAGTTTAGGTCTGCCTGAGCAGACTGGCAGTTTAACGACACCAGTGTTGGATATCAAGTCCGTTTTGCTTTGTCTAAGTACATCTAGTCATCCATCTTGGCTTCTATGTCTGCTTAAAGCAAGAGTTGGCAGCCAAGGCTAGAGTTAGTGTTTACAGGAGACTCAGCAGAATCACTTTCACACATGAACCAGGGCATTTAACTACGGAATAATTAATAGCTAAGTGCTAACAGCAAACAGTTTCTATTATGTTTTCAAGCAACAACTGAGAACAGGCTTGCGTTCTGTTCTTGACAGTCACCACCCTTGCAAATAAAGAGTTTTGGTCATGAGATTCTCTCAGTCACCAATTCCAGGAGACTTGCATAGCACTCAGAAAAATTCAACTGCCTCAGATGGATACAAGGCATCAAGATAGTCCCCCAGTTGTTCTAGGGAATTTGTCCTCTACTCTGTATTCTGACTGTCAGAAGTACTGGGCAGGATAAACATCTCTCCAGCTATCCACTGTTAAGGCCCTACTGCTAACTAGCAAGTACTACTACAGAGATATTATTTATTTTGATTACTTACCACAAGCACTCTCATCACTGCCATCTGAACAGTCTTCATCACCATCACATTTCCAGAGTAAAGGAATACAGCGTCCATTACTACATGGGAATTGGGATTCCTCACATTTTGCTCTCGCACCTTCAGTGAAAAAAGGAAGGTAAGCCCCAATGCTGTTTAGCAATACTTTCTTGCTTTCCCCCACTGCTGATCAAGAAGTTACTCAGCTTAACAAACAGCATAACATCAGCATGAAACCAGATCTGAGCTCCAAATCTTTGTAGTCACCTTATTCAATCATGAAAGTAGAGCCAGAAGCTTTCCTTCACAGTACAAGTGCAGAGCTTAAGCACTACGACAGCCCACCTGCCAGACAACAGTAAGCCAGCTTTACTGTTCTTCTTACTCAGCTTTCCTTTGCAAGGCAGGGTCAAGTTTGCAAGGCAGAGGGATGCATGCCAACATTGACTTCTGCTGCCTAGCGGCTAGCACTGCATTTTCAGAACTCTTCAAACTTTAAGCAAACTGGGTTTATACCGGACTAATGTCAAGCTGGATTAGCATTTCCATACTCTGCTGCTAACACGTTACAGCAGAATCCCCAAGATGTCTGTAAAAATAGCTTAGATATCTGCTCTGTAGTTGAACAACAAGTTTTCATGATTTAAGTTATTCCTCAAACAAGGGCACCCAGAGACATTCCTTAGTATACACAAAAAGAAGTGTGATTACTTATCTGGATCTTGTTTATTAAAGCTAGATCAAGTGTGATGCTAAGAGAGCAAGATAATTTATCACTTCCTTCTGGAATCAAGTCTGTTGCCTCCCAGCTGATAACAGTCTGGATTTGTTACTACGCTTGAGTAAGGCACTGCTTTCTACATGGTGCTTAGAATTAGAGTGCATTTTTCTAGCGTATCTTCAGCTCTAAAACTGTATGACCCCATCCCTCAAGGGAACCTATGCTGTCTTGAAGCTGTGTTAACTGCCACTAAAAGCAGCAGCCTGCTTCTTCAGCAGCTAAGCCAGAGCTGTTCCATGTAATGCATGCAGGCAAGTGTGTAAGCTCATGCATTACTATTGGCTGCACATGTCTACAGCATGATGCAAGACTCCTGCTCCTCCTTGGTTTATTGCATCATTTAGTGGAGGTGCTTTGTCTTGGCATTCCAGGGCTTACAAAGGGCATCAAATTTTAGTAGAACATTACTTGTTATTTTATATCTTCTGTGTATGACATGCAAAATGCAAGAACAGTTTCTAAGTGGAAGGAAGCAATTCATCCATTATATTGGCCAGCCATCAGGCACTAGACAATTGCAAGTATAAGCAAGGACAACATGAGCAATTTTACCTACTGAGTGTCTCATGTAAATTCATGCTAGAAGTAACGGATTTGAAACAGCAGCTTACTGAGCTCTACTAATATTTTAGCAGTCTTACTGGTTGAGTAAAATACTAACTCACTTGTCAGACAGAGTAAAGCCATAACAACTTGTTTCTGGGAACCGTGTTCAAAGAGTGCCAAAAAACTGAACATCAGCTTTTGTGCTCTGTATTTCCATTCCTCCTTTCCTTTTCAGGATGGGAGTTACACCAGCATGCACTTTCTAATAGCATGGTTTTGTAAAGCTGCTACTATTTGGTCAAGAGCTGTCAAACAAGTAGCTTGCCTTGTGCTAGAAGGCACACCCCAGTCAGCTTAGAGAGGGTGCAGAAGCCACAGCTATTCAGCTTGCTCTAAGCCTGACATCACCTTGTTGTCCAGTAACCTCTAACAGAAGTAATCTTCTGCTAGCAAGCTTGTCACACATTATTGCAGTTATTACTGTACTACCACCTAAAATATGCAACAACTGACTCCTGATAGTTTTGAGACATTCTCATCCAGGCTTTCAGAGTGAGAACAGTGAACCTTTCCCAAAATAGCATACTAGAGATATTACACTAAGCCTGCCACTCAGGAGATCCCAAAATAACTCCATAGTCCTTAGTTACTCTATTTCAAGCTAGAATAACCAGAAAAGGCTTGCTAAGACTGCCTAGTACATTGTGGCTTAGAAACATAACATCACTTTGACCAAATGCTACAGGGAAGCTACACACCACGCTAAATGAAACAGCAACTGAGCTTGTAGTAACAGCTATAACTTTACAACTACAACCCTTAAAACAAGCCATTCCAAGAAGGTATCATCACTTCTGCAGCTGATACCAAGTGAAGCGTCGGAGCAACTACTTTTGTTAGCCTACAAACAAGTAAAGAACTGACAGCACCTAACACCCACACAGGTGCACAAAGGTCATAATCTGTTGCTACTCCTGAAGATGTCTGTCAAACTCTAAAGGCCACTTGGAGTGAGCTCCAGTTAAGACAAAGGTTAGTTCCAGCCAGTAACTAACTGTGGTCCCCTGTTTTACACCAAGCACAGTTCTGCAATGCCAGGTAACCATTTAGTCATGACACAGCTATTTAGTCACGACACTACCAGTCTAACCCACTTCTATTTGAAGCAAGAGTCATACAGCAGTTCCAGGTTCAGTCACTAGACATTTAATGATTTTTAGATCAGCATCAATTAGCCACTAATTCAAACCTTCTCTTCATGTGCTACTCATGCACAAGAAGCACCTTCACACCTTTTCTTCTCCTTGGAATAAAGCTTAGGCAAAAGATGTAGAGAACCAGTAACTTCACACCCTGTGATTGCTAACATATATTATTTTACTGTTTCCCAGGTAACTACTTAGTAGATTTTGGCTCATAAGCAGCAGTGTGTGCAGGGTGAAGGCGCACAGTTACAATGACTACTCAAGTTAAACTAGCTTTCTCCATACCTCTGCTGTCTTTGTTTGTCTCAGCCCCTTAAGCAAGTTGTCAGATTACTTGTCTGGGCAGCCTCAAACATGTGACACTTGTGTGCTGTCATCTGACACCAAGTCCCAGAAAAGCTTGCAACAGTGACTGTAAACCCTGCAAGAGCTCAGACAGGAACTAGCTTAGACTCCCCCCAGACCCTGGCAATTGCAACTTCTAATAAGAGAGAGCTGGTGGGGCCACTAACTCAAATTGAGGGAAGAATCAGACTAACTTGGTGGACTAGAGTTGCCCTCCACTGCATATCTCTTATTATGATTTCTGACTACAGTGCACTATCAGTTTCAGTGCCAGCCAGCTTGGTCCTTCATACTACAGTTGTTTAATCATGTCTGTTGTAGGCCGGACATGGGAGCAACCTACATGTCTGGGAACTGAGGACTGACTAGGCAGACATTTCCCCTCTTCCTCCTTGTACGAGGACTGGATGCAACAATCCCCTGGCTTGCCTCTACCTGACGGACCCAGTGTCTGAACTACTGCACACAGGACTGCAAGGTCCAACTACCTTTAAGCATACTTTGCCAATGCAGCCAACATCTGACACTTAGGCCTACTTCAGGGCACTAGTCAGGAGATTAAGAGCAATACAACAACGCAGACATCAGTTGCCCACCTCCCACCTAGAAGAGTAGCCTGGATCTCAGTTCCTGAAGGAAGAAAGGAGTCAGCCAATTGATTACTACCTCCACTCAAGAGGAAGATATTTTTAATTGACCATCCAATTGGTTTAATGTGCAGACCCCTCTGCCATAGGGTAACAGCTTCTACGCTGGGAGGCAACCCTGGAGCTCACCACGAGCAGCGCTACTAGTGAGAGCCCAGCCCACAAGAAGGGATCCGGCGCTGGCAAAACTCAACCTTGCCACCAGGTGGAGATCCCTTATGGTGGCTACCCTGAACTAGAGCCATGCCAAAGCTGCTGGATGCCACAAAGCCAAAGTTGCACAGTAGTTTGACAGAACGTTTAACGCCGCAGGCTTTCCAAGGGCTCCTCTTCCTTCCTCCACGATAAAGCCTCAATCCTCCCCGACCCCCCCCCGGGATGAGCCCCAGGCACGCAGACCCTCCCCTCAGCACCAGGCATCGCGCAGGAAATCAAACCCTCC
>NW_008825104.1:815999-827294 GCF_000699105.1 Pygoscelis adeliae
GCGAGGCGTGCCGAAATCCGCGTTGCGGGATGGTTTTCGCCAAAAAGAAGCGTCTTCCATTTGGTGCCCCCCCGCCCGCCGCCCCACGTGCACGTGCTTGCGTGCCTGTGGGTTTTTCCCTCCCTTCGTAGCTGAACTTGACTTAAAACGAAGCAGGCGCAGCTTTTGAGGAAGAAAATCGCTACTTCTGCATTCTCCGATCCGGCATCGTAGTTAATTAGTAATTGCACAAAATGATATGCCAACGTATTATAATTACAAGCTTAACCTTTTATTTTAAGGAGGAGAATTGGTAGTTTTATTCTGCATTTGTAGTGTTTCGAACATCCAATTATGTCTTGGTGAAAGAAAGAAAGAAAAGAAGGGTTGGTAAAATGCAAATATGGTTTTGTTCACAGCACTCTTAGAATTTGCAATTTAGGTTTAGGGATTCTCTGCTTTTTTTCATTTATTTTCATAGACTTGCTATTTTATGGTAATATTGTGTGCTGTGCTATTAATATTGTAGTGGAGACATAAACCTCACCAAGCTGCTCCATCCAAAATTTGTGAAAAAGCTGGTTGCTGTTTCTTTCCTTGGAAGTGAAGTCTTGAATTATTAGCCTAATATTTTAAGTTTTTTTTAGTAATGCAAATGATTCCTCCAATGAAGCAAGTATCTTTGAGGCTCTGTATTTCCTAAATGTCATAACATACTTCTTTATATGTTATTTGCAGGGTGAAGCCCTTTTTGAATCGCATCCAGTTGTATCATGACTCCACTAAGACAAATTGTACCACTGCATGAATAACTTTGGAGTGGATTATCTCTTGCAGTTCATGTAATGAACGAGTGTCCAGGTCATCCAAATGGGCAAATAGTTGATGTATCGGAAACTTGTTAAAGAAGTCAAGATTTGATTTCATGTAACTGAAATACATCTGGGAATGGTATTTCTGATACGTGTGTAAATGTGAAGAGAGCAGTTCCTAGTGTTTGCCTCCCTACAGCCCCTCTACCTCATGGCTTCAGGGGCAGTGGGAGAAAGGCTTTGCTTTCCCAGCCTGCCTGGTATGTGGCATTAGATGCTACAGCATTGTTCTTGCAAACATATGCTGCTTCAAGCAAGAAAAATCTATTGTGTACAAGGGGGTTGACTGGGGTCCTCAGGAAGATGGCTTAGTGTAAGTGGTACGCTGAAACCATCATTCTCCTTGCAGATCGTCAGCATGACATACTGCCTTCAGTCGGGTGCTCATTGTTGCGTGGTCTGCTGTGCTTAGGGCTGAACAGCATTTTCACAAATGTCCTGTTACCATTACAGAAATATTTTATAAGCCATACACTGAGTGCAGCAACGCACAAGAAGACTCCAATCATGCAGAAATACAGGGCTGGATATAACTTAGCGTATGCTGGTAGTTGATGGTCTTCCTTGTTTGTCTATGGAAGATACAGATTTACTGGAGGGAGGAAAAGTAGTCTTTGGTCCCCTGAATTATCCCTGCTCCGTGAGCACCTGCACCTGGCTTTGTGATGGGGAAGCAACTTTCTATCTTGGATGCACCTAGTTCTTTGCACACCTGAGGACTCCAAAACAGAACTTGCTCTAAAATAATTTTTGGCATTTCAACTAAGTTAAAATGCATGAGTAAGTAAGTGCATGAGTCTGATCGTCTGCAGACTCTGGTGGAATCTTCAGAAAAGGATCTCAGACAGAAAAGGTCTTTTCCTTCCTTAGCACCATGCTTACAGGAACTCTGTTTAAGAAAGGGGCAAGTAGCCTGCCAGCCCCTACGAGGAGATCTGTGAGATCCATGGGAGCCAGGAGCCATCTGCACTGAGGTTTTGTGCCTTTGCAGCAGCCATAGTCTTGCAAAGGCTTGCTTCGTGTGGGAACGGGAAGGTTCCCACACGTCTGGGGGGGTCTGCAGTGTGTGTAATGAATTGTAGTGTCACTTTGTTCATACACACAAGGATACAAACCAGAATAGATCTATACAGAAGAACTGGAATAAAATTGTGGATTTCTGTTGGAAATATCAACACTTAGGAGAATAGTAGTCCTACTATGCTAGTGACAGCGTAGGAGCAAAGCGCCCAGGAGGGTCTAAGGTTTAGGAAGGGTGCTGAATTTTGTAAGGAATGCGAGCTGGCTATTGTAACTGTAGGTCCTTTCGTCATCAGTCTGGGAAATGCATTTACTTTGTTTCCATGTGCGGCCCTCAGTCTCCTTTGGTTTTTGCCATGTCTGTTTGAGTTGAACTTCTTCAGCTGTCAGGAAGTCAGGCAGTTGCAGACAGAAGGTGGATGAGAAAGTGGGCAACCTCAGGGAGCACAGAGAGGGAGTGTGAAGGGAAAGCTGACATTGCCACCTCAGTTAAGCAGGTTCCCATAGTCAAGAACAGTCTCAAAGGGTGCTCCACTCCTGTAGTGCTCTTAGAACCGGTCTAGGTCCATCTTCTGTTATTGTTTGCATTAATATATATTTGTAGTAATGTTATTAAATATGCACTGTAAATATATATAATGTGCAGAGTACGGGGCTAATGTTTCCAAAACCACTTAGACATTATGTAGGAGTAATTTCTAACTAACCAGACTGGCTGAGACACCAGAGAAAAGCATTCCGAAATCCTGTTTCTAACAGTGGCTTCTTCTATTGTACTGAGCAGATGCTCGAATTCAGTGGAGTTCCACTGGCTATGAAGGTTTGCTGCAGATTTCTCATTTGTGATAATAGGACATGCCATCTTCGTGGGGATATTCTACAGAACAATCTGTTCCTGTGTGCGCAAAAAACTGTAAAATGTCAAGTGGTATATGGTATTAAATACTATGCATATTAGTTTTATTACTGCTAATTGTTTTTAGAGAAGTCTCCAAGTCTCCATCCTGTTTTCTGACCCATAACTGGTGAATATTCTTGAACATCTAGTGATATTCCCTTGAAAAAAGCTGGAAAAGGTTGCCAAGAAGCTAAGTGAACCAGTTAGGCATTGCCTTTGCCTTAAAAAATGACCCAGTGACAAGAAATGGCATCATATTACCTTTCCTTTTGGGAATTGTGGTGGATATGGGGGCCACACAGGCTTTACAACATCAATTCACCTGATAATGCATTTGGACTTACAAAAGGTTTGGATCCCTTGGGGTAATGAATTTACCCTGTTGGTTATAGAGTGTAAAGTCAACTTAGAAGAGAAAATAAAGAACAGAAAGGACCTTCTGGAGTACACGTAATATGAATTCAGTGTGGTTTGTGTTCCTTTCTCTTTTCACCTCAAAGACCCTATAGCCTCCATTTCTAAATGAGTTCCTGAAGCACTGGGATTACTAATTCACCCTCAGGTCTTAAATCAGTGGGACTTTTGCCTCCAGTTCCTCTGGTGAAGGACATGAAGTGAGGATATATCTACAGTATGCAACCTAATCTAATAAAGAAAAGGAAAGCCTCATGGGTAGAAAAAGCAGCAGCTACCTGTCATGGGATAGCATCCTGCCTTAGGATCACTTGCAAAAATGTTTTCTTCATTGTGTGCTGCCATCAAAGACCTTTAACTGCTCATAAGATCATTGAATGCCTGAACTGACAGTAATTGAAGGAGGTGTATTTATGGCTGTATTTTGGAAGTGCAGAGCCAGGATCTGTATTACTGACTTCAGAGGAGTTGTACAGAGCATGAGAGAGAATGCATCTTTTGGGAATAATTTAAAATAGGTATGTGCATGAATCCTCTGATCCATGTGATTGTGTGGCTGTATCTAAGGGACAAATTGGCCTTTTTTTTTTTCTTTTTTTTTTTTGCAAGGCTTCTCTGCAAACTAGGTGAAGGTTTATACTGTTGTTAAAAGTGCTACTCACATCCATGTTCTGTGTTTTGTCTGCAGCTTTAGGGAAAAAAAGGAGAACAAACAAACAAACAACTTTGCACAAATAAAGCACCTTTCCTGTGTTGTTCTCAGGATACCTAACAAACAGTAAATTAAGACTCACAAAAAAGTCCCCCTTACCCTTCCCATCATCATCACCTGAGTTGTAAAAATGAGGCAGAGAGAACTGATGTCTTGCTGGTGATTTTAATACAAATTTTTACAATTTTTTTTATCATTAGTGGTACAAGAAACATGGATGGTTCCTCTCTGAAGGAGGTTAGAAAAGATTTGTCTCTTGGATGTATCCTTCATAATGGAAAAAACATTGGATGCAATTCTTGATCTGCCAACATCAGTTGGAATTTGCAGCTGGTTTCTGTGAGGACAGGATTTCCTCCTCTGTGCTACAAATTAGTCAATTTTCTTTGTATAGTCACTTACTGATGGGTTTCCCCCATTTGTGAAGATCTAGCATGTGTGATATGAGCACAAACGCATTTTATGTAGTGTTACAGTACTGGAAGACATCACAATAGTTAAAGTCATGTTAGGATCAGAACCTGGAAGTATTTAATTTGTTTTCAAAACCCAAATCCATGTTTCATTGTTGGTACTGTGCTGTGCATGCAGTGCATAAACTTGCAAATGAGAGAGTTCTAAGTCATGCATTAGAACCAAAACTTCCACTATGCTTTTTTTTTCAGTAATACTTGATAAAACTTTAGTTGTGGTGGAAAAAGAGCTTCCATTTCTGTCAGATGTAGGACAGAATGTGGCTTCAAAATACACGCTTGCCCATTTTGCAACTGTGTGGCTACTTCCACTTTTTTATGTTTATCTTTAGAAATTAGATACTCTTTAGAATATCATACCCTCGTGTGACATCAATTCTATATGCTTAGTAATAAACCAAATATAAATTGAACTTGCTGATACTGCAAGATTTATTTTCAGTATACATAGGCTGGAGTATATTCTGATGAGTTTTTCCTGTGAGACTTATATCTGTTAATACAGTTATTAAAATTCTTCTAGAAGTACATATTTGTAAATTTTTCCAGTGGAAAAAGATGAATTTGGAGTTTGTTTTTTTTTAATGTACACTCATGACTAACAGTGTATATGTTCACCTTTGTGGAAGTACACATGCATATTGGGAAATCTGACAAAAACTCTGTATATTAAGTGGAGGAGGATATTAATATTTGTGTTCTTTGCAAAGGATGAAAAATGGCGGTGTATGTTAAAAATAAGTAATATGATTAATTAAACTGGTTAAAACTTCAGATTGTGGTGGTATGCCTGCAGAGCATAGGAAATAGGATGGGGAACAAAAAGAAATGTCACTGGAAAGCTTGGAGTGGGCCATAATGTGCTTGCATGCTAGCAGAGAAGTTTTTAATCAGATATTGAAATGATGAGGGTGTCTGCAGATGTGTGAAAATAAATACTACTTTCCCTTCACATGAACATGTGAACAGATGATCTGGAACATTTTGGGAATGTTCAGATTTGGAGGATAATATGGAAACAGAATACAGTGTATTAGCCTGAATATAGAAATTTCTGAATATGTTCTTGATTTGCAAAAAGGTAACAAACGTGGCAGAAGAGTGTACCTCCGTAGAAGGGTAAGCAGCAGAGAACCATGCTGGGAGAGTTCTCCCTGTTCTGGGCAGAGAGGCTATGGCGCTTCGTGGTGGAAAAAAGAATAAACCAAGGACATGGTGAGACACCTGCCCTGGGCTCATCGGTTATTTGGAGTAACAGTGGGTTGTGTTTTGTGTGTCCCGTAGTTGCTGCAAAAATGATCTGTTGTCACATTCTGCATTGCCTACTCATATTTTAAATGCAAATTTCATTTTTCATCCCTAAGGGTGTTGTAAACTCTTGCCATTTTCATTAACTAGCCCTTCCTCTTCCCCATATGTTTAAGTTTCACAGTCTTTTTTTGGATACTGTCGTTTGGGAGGAGGTGGAATACTTGACAGGCAAATGGTCAAGCTCTTCTCTGGTGCAGGTGGTGTTTTGCAAGAAGTGGTAGACAGATTTACAAACTGAGGAAATGCAGTATAACAGCACTTCCTTTAAATTTTAAATTACATTGAAATTGATCAGTACTGATGACTTTGCATTTATATGCAAGATAATATTGTTCTGCATGCTGAAATATTGTTAGATTTTGCTTACAAGGAAATTGCTTCTGTGAAATGAAATGATGCCATGAAATACAGTTTCTGTATCCATTTCAAGAGTATAATATAATATATTGCTGTCTATAGTAATACATAGACTCTAGCTTTCATACTGCAGATTGAAAAGCGGCTTTCTTAGGCCTGGGCTATCTTAGGACATACCTGGATAGGTTAGGTATAAATATGTTTTATTCTTGCAAGGTCCATTATTTCCTTGTTACAACTGTTTTCAAAAGGAAAAGTATCTTTTTATAATAATGAACAGAAGACTGGAAGGGAAGGCTAAGTCTAGTCTACTCTTGTGCTGTGGAAAGCTAAGTCATAAGTAAACCATAAATTGATTATGCATCATGTTGCAACCCTTTAGAGGGTTATTTATTTGTGGAGGGTTTCTTAATTTTTTTTTTCTTTTCGCAATGACATCCACTGTAAACCTTATCAAGAGTACCCTGATGTCTTGTTTCTGGGATACCTAGCTATTTTCTAATTTCCACACAGAATTTATTTCTGTTAATTTTGTTTCTATTTCTTCTGAGGCTGATGTTCACTTTCAATGACTGTGCCTGACATTCTTCCCTGTCCTCTCTCAGCCCCCTTTTTTGCAAGCTAAACTAGCCAAACTCTTTTGGGCACTTCACTGGTGATAGACCATCCCTCTAAACATTGTGCTTGGGATCATCAGCCTCTCTCCCAGCTTGAATCCACCTTTCCTGGGCTTGACTGAACAGAAAGGTATGTGGTGCTCCAGGGTGCAAAGAGCTCCACAGGAGGTCTTATCCCAGCCTCCTATGATGACATTAAGCTGACATTAATACTTTCCTTGCTAGAAATACCTGGACTGACACCCTGTGTGCCCTTTATCCAACTGCATCAGATGGTGTCATCGTCTCTGTTGTAAGTATCCACCTACCCTAAGTATTTAACTTGAGGTGCAAGATTACCTGTATAATCAAAGGGGAGAGATGGACATTTCTGCATGGCCATTCACAGACATTTAGACAATTACTATTATTTAGTTCAATGTGTCAGTTGTCTATTAAGTGGGCTGTCCAACTTCATGTCCTACATTTTGTTAACCCCTTCCTAATTTCTGTGGCTAGATTGTTGGTGATGATATTAAATAAGATTGGTCCCATGGCTGATCACAGATGAACTCTATTAGTAACCTCCTTTATCCTAATGTTTTCTTTTCAACATTACTCCTCATGTTCCCTTTAAGGTATCTGTTATCCATCTGGCAACTCCTGTACAAATTGCCAGCATTTGCTGCTTACCTAGTAGTTTCCTGTGCTGGACTCAGTCAGATGCTCTACTGAGTCCCACATGGACTTGGTCTAGGGGGTTTGTCAAAAATTCAGATGACATGGAAAGAAGGACTCGAGTTAGCTGGGCACAGTCTAATTCTGGTAAATCCACATTGTGTTTTCTCCCATTGTCCAAGCACATTGAAGTTTATGGTGTCTTCTCTTCCATATTTGTCCTAAAACTCTGTATTATTGAAGTCAGACTAGAGGTCTGACTGGCGGAGCAGTCTGAGAAACTTCTCCCCTTTTCTTCCTTAAATACAGACAGCATTCATTCTATTCTCCTATAGCATGTGTCCTAGGATAGAGACTGTCTACTCCACTGCAAGATCTTTGGAGTTTCACCTGTATTTCATTTTGATAATTCTTGTTCTATATCCTTTTCTTCCTTTAACCATCCTACCCTTGACTGTATAGTCATTGCTTCTGTTGAAGAGTGGATCAAGTATTAATTTAGTTACAGAGTTACAGAGGATCTTTAATCTTAGTATCATATGCAATACATATGCAATGCACTTTCTTTTTTCTTTATTAATACATTTGATGAGCATCTGAAGGAATTCCAAACTCTCTGGTTCTCTGAACTTTTAAAAATTTGATCTTTTACAATAGGGAACTTAATTCTGTGTATCATTTCATTTGATTTAAAGTGAGTCGGCCCATGATCATTCAGATCAGATCTTACCAGATCTGATGTAGAAAACTTAATGAAAAACAAATTTAAAACTCAACCGCAGCAGTATGGTTTCATTGGCTACTTGGTGAAGATACACTCATCACTCATATCTGGAAGTAGCCAGAATGGGTAGTTATTAGTAGTGTTTGTTCTCTGTGTATGGGAAGTTCAAGTCTTCTCTAATACTAGTCCATCCTGACACATCTTTCTCCCTTGTAGCTCTGTAGAGCTGTCACCATATCTGGTGGCTCACAGCAGACTCCAACTCTATCCCATTAGAGCCCTCCTTTTCCAGGCTGATTTTGATCTCTTTTTTTCCTGAAGTCTATCACATCATTAATATGCAAAACTACTACATTGTCATAACCATTATTTCATTTTACCTGAATGCTTTAAAATATAGGCAGGTACCCTTTCGAAGCTGTGTTTTTGTCATGACTGCTACTCTGTCATGTCTCTGTTATTCCTTGGAGATCCATTTTATCGTGATCTCTGTAGTTAGCATCAGTCATTTCTGCGCCAATACAACATAGCATCTCCTGATACAAGAAGATAAATCTTATTTGCATATAATGAGTGATTCCTTAGGCTTTTCAACTGCAGCTACCTTGTCTGATTTTTCTTAAGAATATTGCTGTGAAGATACTGAACAGCAGCTCAGGAGATCTAGGTTCAATTTATGGCTTGGCTTTGTCGAAATT
The DNA here is from genome assembly GCF_000699105.1 of Pygoscelis adeliae. Taxonomy (NCBI): domain Eukaryota; kingdom Metazoa; phylum Chordata; class Aves; order Sphenisciformes; family Spheniscidae; genus Pygoscelis; species Pygoscelis adeliae. Next base: position 824,732 of record NW_008825104.1, read on the forward strand.
GTTTCAAATGTTCTTGTGCAGCTCAGTTTTTCTATGACTCTTTGCCCGGCAAATGGAGATAAAAATGTTTCCCTGTGCCAGAAGGCATTTCCAGGGGTATACTTCCTAATGGTTGGCAAGCACTCAAGTAATTTAGTGATAAATACTGTGGAAATAGAGACAGTCTATGGCCTGCAATACATCCTCAAGTGACTGGATGGTTGAATCTTCAGAATAGCGGTTAATAGATTGTCAGATTTTTTAAAAAATGAAAATTTCGGAAAATTTTAAAATACGCCAACAATTTTGTACAATAAACTCTATCCACGCCTTTCCTAATACTTATTATTATTGGAGCTTTTGGCCTTTTTTCAGGGAAATATGCCCCATTATTTAAATTTTAAATTTATATTGATTTATGTAAAAGGGAATCACTGTCACGTAGAGTAAAGGTTTTGTTAATAGTTTCTATTATGAGATCCTGCTTTCAGACTAACGTTCTCATTGTTATTTATTAATTTAACAAGGATTGCTTGCTCTTGTGTTTCTTAGTGCATGGTTGAAGAAAACTGCAATATTTTGGACATGCTGAGAATACTCAGAGCTTTGCTCCTACACTTCCAAGTTTAGGATGTGTGATTTGCCATTTGAAAATGAGGTTACCTGTGTCTTTTGAATCTATCTTTCACTGTCGCATAAAACACACCCACCTTTTCCCAGGTGATAGTATTAAAATAATAAGACTGGTTCATATAGCTGTGATTTTGCTACATTTGGAATGGTGAATGCAATTGAGTCCCCATAATGTAAAAATTATTTTAAAAATAGAGAAGATACAAAGCTAGTAATGGATGATGATGGAAAAGTAAGACATACTGCAGAAAAAGACACTGAAAGAACTGTATTAAATGGAGGACTCGGGAGATTTACAGTTACAGACTATAAATAATTGCAGAGATGATACTATAAATGAAAGAAGGGAATTATCCACATTCTCAGAAGAAGGAAGGACAAGGTACAATGGCCTGAAGCTGAAAAAGGAAAATCTCAAGTCATTAAGAAGGTGTTTCTTACAATGAGAGTAACTGGGGGGTGAACGAGAGGGCAGTGCAGCGTCACTGCAGGTGGGCTACTGAGGCTGTGGGCAGCCCTGCAAAGTGGAGCTGGACAGATTAGGTGACATAGACGAGCTTCTCTAGCTGCTAGTCATTTCAAGAGCTTACAAAAGTCAGTCTTTCTCTACATCATCTTCATAAAATCCCACATCCTTCTACAGCTGCCAGTCACATTCTTCCAATGGGATATCATACTGAAATTCATCTTTGCAGCCAGGATCATGAGTCCCAGTGGATTCAGTGAGATGAGGGTCAATCTTGTAGCATTTTCCGTTGAAATTAAGTGTGTTTTCTGCTCTGGTTTTCGCAGCATGTCCCGTCTCTCTCTGACTGCTATTTACTCAGCCCTTTGCAAGTAGGTTCTCATTATCATCTTTATTGTCATGTTCAAGTGCACTGCTTATCTTACGTGTAAGTGTCACTGGTGCTGGTGGCAAGTTGTCAAAGGACCCCCTCAGTTAAAAAAGAGATGAAGTAAAAGCTATGTCTTGTTCTGATATTTCAGCTATAGGTAGTGGTTGAAGCCAGCATGCAAAAAAGGTCCGGTATGACGCTATCCTGCTTCCTCTTCCTATGTGTGTCACTCTGTTTGTTGCTATGTTAGTGACACCATCTTTTTCTAATTCCAGCAGGTGTATACAGCTATTTGGTTTATGTAGGCTTTACTTGGGTTATTTGGAGAAAACAAATGAGGGTCATGGCCTACTTGCATTTGGCTTGGATATGGCGGAAGCCCTTGTGGTGTTACAACATTCCAGGGAAAAACACAAAAAAACCCATGGGAAAATTCCTGTATGCTTTGTCCTCTCATGTTAGGAATTAGAAAAGTATAACAGCTTTTCTAGGTCCTCATTAGTGCAAATACCCAAGAACAACCAGCCCTATTTTACCTTTGGTGTTTTTGCTAGGTAGTCATTCCTGTGATGGGGAAAAGCCAGGAAATGCATGTTTCAGTGTGTGTGAGTTCCGAAGGTCTCGCATGTCATGCACTGGTCTCCATGCTGTCCATGGGTGTCACCAAGAGACTGGTACTTGATAGTTTGCCCTCATTCTTTGTGGTGGTTGCACTGCTCTGGACGAGTAACAAGCAGTGAGACTTGTTGCTTTTAACCTGATAGTTACTTCAGAGATGGTGTAAGGCTCCAAATAAGCCGCCCCAGTGAAAAACTACAACCTGGGAACATGACTGTTTAACTACAAAATGGGAGCATGACCAGCTTTGGTGCTGCATGCTGCTCTACATCTGGAGCTGGAAGGTCCATCTGCAGGATTAAGGTCAGCAAGATTCAGCCCTTTGTCAGCAGGCTGTTAGTGGCTGTGGGATCTGCTCTGTTTCTTACTCATTTTGCAGGGAGAGAGTTCTTTGGTACCTACTGACATGCTGTGCTTCACAGATATCAATAATTCAAGCTTTGCGACAGTTCTGTGAAAGAACTCATGCAGATGAGCCTGAGGGACAGCCACAGGAC
>NW_008825104.1:827353-856365 GCF_000699105.1 Pygoscelis adeliae
ACTTCTTGCTGCCTCACTGCACCGTGGAGTCCCTAGTGCCGTTTTATTTGTTTCCAGTTCTGAATGCAGTTATTGTCTCAGAAGGTGGTTCTGGATGAGTGATCCCCAGGAGCTGTGCATCTGAGGGAGAAAGCCTTGGGGGTTTCTAAAAGAAACCTTGGGGCTAAAAAAAGAAGTGGGCTTTAAGGTAAGCACCCAAATTTTCCCAGACACCCTGAGGCTTGTCAAACTGGAGCATCTCTGTGTTTCAGGGACCAATGCCCCACCCTGGGCAGTGAAGGGAAGAGTGGTGAATTTCTCCTCTGCCAGCTGAAATGACACTTTCCAACTGAGCTCCTACTTAAACTTTGCCTGGATCTGAGTTTCAACCTTTTTAAGGAAATGTCAGTATGAGTATTTTCTATTTGTTTTCTGGTGTGCTTTTTCCCCATTAGTTCCATTTGAATCCAAATTCTTCAATTAAGTCAGTATTTTTATGCATCTGTGCTTAACTTTGGGGTCCAGATTCTATATTTGGACCTTAAGTAGAAGCATCTCGCTGCTCACCCTGAAAGTTAAGGAGTTTTATGTGTCTAACTGCAGGCTTCTGGTTCAGTAAATGTGTCTGTTTTTTGCTTTCCACCCCTGTGTAACTGTGAGCCGTAGCAATTCTCAGAGCAGTATCTTGCCAAAGGCATGCTGGGGAGCTGCCTGGGTATAGCTAGCTGCTGTGGTTCTGCTTTTAGTACAGATATAAATGAAGAAACAGACTTTCTTCCCAGGCTTCAATTTTGGCCAAGGATATTATATTATTTAGCTTTGCGTTAGCAGCTGGGGAAGTACTTAGATGGTCACTTCGCTAATTAGTTTCTCTTATTTTTGAAGACTTTACTAATATTTCAGTCCATTAATTTAACAAAAAGCATTTATAATATCCATGAATTGAAACATTCTGTCGGTGTTGCAAACATAATGTTGCTAACTATATATCTGCCTGTGTAGGGGAAGTATATAACACTCTGTGTGTGTGTTGTGTAATCTGGATAAATGGATCATCCCAAGCGAAAAGAAAGCTTCAAAAAAGAAATATTTGTAAAAGTACAGTGTAGCTGCTCCTTAGAAACCTCAAGTATAATGACATAAATGGGCAGAGAGTTGTCTTACCGCTATGACAGAGTTAACTCTCATTATTTGTTATTATTTTATAGCTGGTTTCATCACTATTAATTATTATTAATCATTAATACTGATGATTGTAGTAAATAAAATCAGTCTTCACCTAACTTTTTTATGGGTTCCAGTGAGACTCTTATCAGACTTGGGGGTGAGCAGAGACTGATGTTAGCATTTGCCTTTGTATGTTGGTATCTGACTAGGTGCAGCTGCAGGTAAGTAGTTTAAGGCAGACTTACAGAGAAACTGGGCTAGAAGGGCCCCTCCAGAGTCACCTGATCCAGCTCCTGCCTCTAGGGAAGGTTCAGATATTCCTACCTCGCTCTTGACAGTTGTCTAATGTGTTTTTAAAGCCCTCCAACGATGGAGACTCCAGGCCTTTTTCTGCAACAGCAAGACATTGTTGACCCTTCAGTTTGTTATCTACAGTTTTTCTCCTGATACTTAAGATGCATTAAGCTTTATTGGGAGGAAGTTAACAGTATGCTAAGGATGCTACATTTGTTTTATGATTTGGACAAGAACAAGAGGCTGTGGGTGTATCTTTGCAAATTTAAATTACATAGTTTTATTCTTGGTTAAACAAGCTAGATGCTTAGACCATGCTTATCTAATGTATGAAGAAATTTTCAAGGACACTTAGCAGAGGTGAAAACTTCAGTTACAGTTGTTCTGTGAGGCAGAAGCAGTCCTAGGATTATGCACAAATTCACCTTATGAATTGATCTGAATGTGACTAGGTAAAAATGCCACACCAGAAGTCAAAGGATCTGAGTCCTGTGAATAAAATGCCCAGTGTACACACTGCTGACAGGGCTCCTTGAACGTAAAAGTCACGGCGCAGGCAGGTGATTAAATCTACCCTTTGCTAGCCAGAGGGCAGAAGGCAGAGAGCAGGATGGCAGCCAGCAGCTCGCTCCCTTTCCCGTCTGCTCAGGCAGTGAGGCCCGTCTCCACACTTGCCCCACTCCAGCCTCCGACCCTGCTGCAGGGGAACGAGCTGGACCCTTCCCAGGCTCCTGCCTGTGCCCTGTGTCTGTTTCCAAGGCAGAGTTTTCCATGAAATGATACTTTTGCACTTGTGTATTACAGAGCAATAACAATGTCAAATGACAGCTACCCCTGTACTAGGGACCTCTGCAAGCTCTAGACAATTATTTTCAAGTGGTTGATCCATGTGGTAGCAGATACAGTCCTGTACTGCAATTCCTGACTGCAGCGGGTCACAGGACAGAGACCTGACAGAGTATACCAACATCTCTCTTCCTTCTCAGTCCCACCTTTTCCAGTAGTAGCTCCAGCAAATTCATGTGGGAAGGCAAGATTTCTGTCCCTGAAACGTGAGCACCCCCAACCGTGTGTGCAGGGACAATGTGATAATACTGCATTCATGGCCGAATTCGCTTCTGCATAAAAGTCTCCCCTGTTCTCTTTTCCAGTGGTGAGCCTCACACCTCCAATTTGAAAGGCCAGATTGGGTAGGTTTTTATAGAGTTTGCCTCACCAGGATTGTTGTCTTCAGTGTTAATGTAAGAAGGAAATACTTATCTGAGCACTTGCTGTTTTAAAGTGTATTGTTTCTTTACACTCACACTCACTAGATGGCTTGACTTAAAGGCGTAGCATTCTCCTTCCACATAAATTCCCTGATTTGAGTTGTTATCAGCAGCAGAATTGTACAGGAAGGTACATGGTAGGAAAACAATAGCTCCATTATGACCTACTAACAGTATAATCTAATGTGAGTTTAAAAAAAGACCTACATATTAACATCCAGCACAGTAGGATAGCTGAATGCGTTTTTATAGTACAGAAACAGCGATCTGTGACAGTTTTTAAAGTAATTTGTGTTTCAGTAATATTTAGATTGCCATTTCTAACTGGTGCAGCGTTTCAATTGAATTAATGTTTCTCACCTTGTACTGCTTAGCCAAGCTTTGTTTTATTTTGATTTTTTGTTGTTGTTATTTAAATGTTAAAAAGTTTGAAAAGGATACGATGTTGAAAACAGCTTGTTAATTAAGGAATAATTCCCCACCCTTGTTTCTTGAAACACTGAAGACACAGAAGAGCCTTAATTTACTCATAATGGCCTAGATTAAGGATAATGGTGTAACTGCAGTGATCAGTCATGGCCTATATCACAAACTGAGCAGCTCACAGTCTCTAATGTATTTCCCATCAGGGCAGCGGTGGGAGGTGGGATGTTCTGTTACCTCAGCTTTAGAGGCTGAGGGATCTCAAGGCACAAGAGATTAAACAACGTTCCCAATGTCATGGCAGGACCTCTGTGACAGAGCAAAGAGTTCGGGTAGCAGCAGTTAAGACCTTTTCTCTCCGAGTGATACAGCTAGAACCCTATAAAGAGCTGGTGCACATTCCCATATGGACCAGATTAGCTGTACTGCATTTTAAAAACATGGCCACAAGCTATTGTTTGCTAATGCAGTATGCCGCACTGGTATAACCAAAGTTACATTAGCATGAATTTCTTACCATCAAATGCAGCAAAACTGTGCAAATCTTGCAAGAACAATAAAGGTGGCTTATGTGTACATTTAGGCCCAGCTCTTGCCCTCCTTGGAGGTGGTGGAAATCCCTCCATTTATATAGCGGGTTCTTCATTGTTCTCAGATTTCACTCTGTTCCTGTTGAAGACTTCTCCTACGGGCATATTTAAGTGAGTTAGGGTGAAGGTACACAGAGGGAGTTTAAAGGATCAAGTTTACGTTGCTTATTTAACTCTCACTACAAGCACTTATGTTCCTGAGTCACATAGGCAGTTTAAAAACACTCCTTGCTCATTCTAATGAAAATCTGAATACTGGTCCTTGAGACAGATCTCAGTTATATATACAGTGTGGCAGCTGGTACTTGCTTCCATTCCCAGAGGGGGAAAATATTGATTGTTTCTTTTTTGCTATTGGATTTTGGGTAACTGAGCTGTTTCCTTTGCTGCAGGCAAACTGCATTCAGCCATTAATTTCAGTTGCTTAATTAAATAATTTGAAAGTTTCTAATTTCATTGTGCCAGTTGATATGCTTAAATACATTTTTTTGTGCCAGTAGAGTTTTTCCAGCTGTTTAAAGACACATCAATACTGGTACCTTTTAATAGAGTTTTGCTTTCACAGTGTCCAGCTTATGAATCACACTTCCTAATTCAATTTTAAATAAGCTATTACAAATACTGAGAAGTCTGCGAGATATGTAATGACAAATAATATAGGCAATTTCAAAAAGAAAGAAGCAACTGCTCGTGACCAAGTATGTATGAAATTAAATAGGTCCTAGCATCGTATATCAAAGCTGGCCTGTCTTAACGTTAGGTAGATGTCACACAGTAAAGGCACAGAATTATTTCATAACTTAGTCAGAAAAGTCTTTGAATTTCTTTTTGAGATATTACACGTACACACTCACTTCTCAAAGGAAAATTCAACATTCATCTAGCATGCAGATATTTGCTAGACACACCTAAGTTGTCAGAATACCTGCCTAACGTACATGGTGTGCCTATACCCCACTTGAAATACCACGTTTTGATTTCTACCTGACTTACACAATAGTGGGCCTAATTCTCCCTCCCCCTCCTGTGCTGATTTTTAGATTTCTCTTTCCTGCTATGAGTACTCTCTAACATCTAATAACAGCTGTAATTTTCTGCTCTGCACTTTGTATAGTCTATTATTTTTATGTATAGACAGAGCATGGTCTTGCTTTTCAATTTGTTTTTCTACACTTATTTTGCTTTCTGTTTGCATAACCTTACATGTTTTCAGAGATATGGAGCATTAGTGCATCCAGCTCTGTCAATAGTCTTAGAAGGGAGAGAAAAAGAGGGGGAGAGAGAGTGAAAGAACAGAGTTAAGTTCCAATTGTAAACATAAAACAATGCAAGTAATGAAAATACTTGCTTTCATGGTGGTGTGGTTAATAATTGCAACGGCCCAGCTGAAGTAGCCAGTAAGAATAGGTAAATCTAATAATGGCCAAGTTAGAAAATATATTAGCCTTTATTTGTGCTGAACTGTGATTGAAGTAATGTGAACTAAAATGCTTGTTAACTATGTTATGTGGTCAAATTATTTATAGGTTTATTGATGTCTTAAAAAGACAAGCTTAACTGAACAGGACTTCCATAGTGCATAGGTTTCTTGAACAAGAAACACGGCCAGACTTTAGCTTTGTGAGACGTGGCAGTTACAAAAGCGGAAGACACATGACGGTGTCTCATATGCCTTGCAAAAGCAAGTTAATTACAGGAATATTCCTCAAACCATATGGAAATAGGTGGTTTCTGCAACAAGGGACAGCCAAATCGATCCTAGGATTTATTAGGAACAATCAATGCCAGAAGATGACTGGATAGCTTGTACAATGCAGAAGGTTTCCATTGGCTCAGAAGGGAAGGTTAAGTGAAGTACAGTGCATGTACATTGAAATATAGAATAGAGGCTTTGCAGATATTCAGATCTTCTGGAGAGAAGCTGTAGCCTTCATTCTGATGATACTGTGAGTATGTCTACATGGTTGGTTGTACTCATGCACGAATTCCCTCTGCATGTGCGTTCAGCTGCCTGGACACAAGCCAGCTCCAGTTCAAAAGCATGTTTGTGAAGCCCTTACCAGAGCGCTCTGCCTCTGAGCACGGCTTATTAGCTCGGGCACAGTGTCACCCTAACAAGGTCACAAGGGTTTTCAGTTTGGAGCTGGCTGGAGGCCCATTAGATTGGTGTGCAGGCAAAGGGAGCTCCTCTCTTCTTGTCGTGGCTCATTTATGTGCATCCCGTAAGAGCTTACCAGGGTCCCAGGACTGGATAAGCATCCATTGTAACACTGAGGTTAAGAAAAGGGAATAGCGTGCTCTGGAGTTCTTTTAAACAAAATTGCTTTAATTAAGCAAGCTTGTAAATTACTTGAACTCATTCGAACAGTTTTAAAGGCCATGAAAAGGAAGGTTAAAGTCTTTTACTTAAAAGCAGGTTAACACATACTTATGGTACTGCTATGCCAGCCTTGTCCAGTGTAGGGCTTGCAGGCACATCTGACCTGCAGGACAGTTTTATCCACTTGCAGCTCTCCAGCTGCTTAATCAGCTGCAGTCCAGGCTGCTCCGAAAGGGATGGCACCGTACCTGCCACTGTGCTTGGCCGGTCATCCCCATGGCTTCCCATTGCAAGTATGAGTTTTGCACAACCACATGGAGAACTGGGCTGATGGACCAACTTGGCTAAACCCCAGTCATTTCATTGTTGCTAGCTTTCAGCTGAGCAGCTTCCCGGATCCAGCCTGCTGTGTGGCCACATGAGTGACAGCGCTGGCATGAGAGGGCAAGAGGCTGTGGGCAGGGAGAAGGGGGCAAGACCACTCCTTTCAGTGCAGCACCGATTTTCACTGTGCTGCCTCTACAACCATCCCCGCACACTGCCTACCACCCTTTGAGTATGCCTGTATGGCTCAACATCAAATTACTAAGCACCTCCTGAGGCACATCATAGCTCAGGTGTTGTGGGCACTACTGCTGAGTCCCAGTCTGGCTCACACTGGATCCAGGCATTGATTTGCAACAAATAAGAGTAACTGAAATCTAAGCTTAGGTACCACCACAATTTATCTTGACTGTATGTGTGTTGCTTTTTTTATATATATACTTAATTTTATGAAACAGACGTGTATTTTTATTGCCTCATGTTACTTTTCCTAAGCTGAAGTCCTGAAAACTGTATTAGGCCCATCATAGAAACTGAACCTCAAGTAACGTGGTATCAGAGAGTGAAATCTTTTGAATGGTAATGACCTTGATATTTCCCAGATGTGTTAGCAGGAAAAGGTTTTTTTCAGATCACCTTAAAAAAATAAAGAAGTGGAGTGTATCAAAGAATCGACTTTTAACATATGACATTGCAGGAGAGGATGGAAGACTGACTAATGGGAAGCAGCTCCACATTTTCCAGCTTTCATGCCTCATCAGTGCCTTTTCTGATAGCCTTAAACTTTGACGAATACTGATTGGTGGAAGTAAAAGATGAGGAAGTATAAATTAATTTGACTTTATTTTGAGGGATGGTCTGTTAAAACTAGGCACAGCCTTAATGACAAACTGTGATTATAGTATCTTAGTAGCTAGGTAGGAAAAATAGTCTGTTCTCCAGTGTAGGATAATCTGCTAAACATGCTATGACAAGCATTTTAGTCACAATGTATGGTTACTTTCACAGTTACTACTGTGGAATAGCATTTAGTTCTTCAGTAAGAAGTATCCCTTGCAGAGTAGAAGGTGAAGCAAGACTAGAATTTGCATAGTTTTAAGTTACACATTTTTCTATAAATAGAGTGCCTATTAAAATGAAAAAATAGAGCAACTATTAAATTTGCCATGGATTTCAGTGGGAACAGAAGTGGGTCATAGGTCTGCATAGAAACTCAAAAAAATAATGAAATTTTATGCATGGCAGTGCCAGCACAATGCCCCAGATTCTCCATCAGGTTTTGTACTGTTCTTTTTCCACATAGATTTGAGTTCCTGCAGTGACTCTTGATCTAATAGTGTTCATATTTGTAATATGTTTCAACAAAAAGGCATGATTAGCCTTGTGTTCTGGATATTGGCTTGTCTCTGTGGGCAACTTTTTTCAGCTCTTATTATTTATATCTTACCCACAAGCACAGAAGTTGCATAGTAACCAACCCTCACTGACAAGAAGGTTACCTTATGTCATTGCGGCATAGTAAAGGTGGCATAGTAAAGGTGGCAAAAGATGCATTCAAATCCTGTCAAATTGCGTTTACAGCTTTTACATTATCAAGGTCCATTATCTTGCCAGCACGGTGGAGAGATGGAGGACTCATGCCTACACCTGCATCAGTGGAGGAGGAACAGGATTAGCAGCTGACCACGGTAACTAAGATATTGGATAAACGAAGAGCCAGATGTTAGGCTGACACATGTCAAATCCAGGCAACATCTATCTGATAGTGAGCCAGGCTTCCAGCATTTTCCATGTGCTATACTCTGGCAGAGGCATCTTTTATAAAGCAAAACTCAATGCCCAGTTCTGCACAGAGTCCACTTTTGCTGCTCACTTAAGTGACTTTTTGTCATTACATCTGGATCAATAAATCATCAATAAATATTTTGTGTTGCAACCAGAAGCACAGGTTCTGTTTCTTGTACATACAGCCTACAAACAAAATAAAATGGATTAAGGGCTGAAACAATGACATATTCTCCACTAACTAAGAATGTTCAATTTTTGTTAAGACTGTTGGAAGTCATGAAAGCCTATTATGAAATCTGGAAATATTCTAGTTTCTACAGAATTTTTTATACTTACACAGTTCTGGTGATCACATACAGGTGTGACTGCTGTGGTGGCTTGGTAGAAAAGGGCTATTTGTAATTGAAGTAATATATACCTAAAATTTAGATTACCAAAAGGCCTCACAGAAAAATAATTATTTCTGAATTAGTACCTAGGATATAATATTATAAACCAAAAGATGTGAGTGGTGTTAAAAGATAGTGTTGCCTTGGAAATATAAGACCATATGGCTTGGCATTCCAGATCAGATTATTGATTCCAGTCATCATTAGCAGTTATAATCAATATTTTAGTTTTAAAAGACAGCTGCTGTTGTCTGCATTTAACCAATTGTGCAACAGGAGTACATCACAGAGCAAATTCTTTCCATGAGTGATTGATCCATTTATGCCAACAAATGAGATTTTATTATCCTTATCTTGCTGCTTGCATGAACAATGTGAAGTTTTCAATTTTCTTTTATCTCCTCTGAATAGCAGAGACATGCTGACTGAAACACATTGGTAGGAGAAAAATAAGTTAGATGTAAACCAACCTATTTTGAGTGCTGTTGTTTAGTATCTAGATATGAATAGAAACACCTCCTGACAAATGTGTGGGGCCTATTTTGCTAATATCTAAAGCCACTGGAAGACTCTTCATCAATATGTGAAATTTCCCACCCAGCTCCTGAGCATTAGGCTGTATTGAACAGAGGAGCCAGGTTAACAGAACATTGACCGCCTCCCCAACCCTTGTAAGCATTAATGAACATGAGAATACAAAATATTTTCTCATTTAGATTTTTAAGTTCACAATTCTCTTGTGTTTCATTTGTTGGTCAATTCCCTAGTGATTTTTAATGGCTCAGAAGCTGTGGGTATTTTAGCAAAGTTCATCCATAGGCCAGTTGTACCGGACGTTCCAGTTGTTTTCTCTAACCACAGAAATGTAGTAGACTAGGAAAAAAATGCGGAAAAGTAATGATGGAAACAAAAGAATGGAAACTCTCCTTTGAGTTTGAAGATGCAATGTGCTACCTGCTTGGCAGTGTGTAGCCTATTATTTGATGGCTTAGTTTAATCAAACTCTGAAATTCTTCCATCTCCTGTATCCCATATTTTAATTCTCTGTGATTTTTAATTTTGCTAAGTTCTGACAGGCGGAATTTTGCAGAGTTCACTGCAATGTAGGTTGTCCCTTTGCCCGCAGAGTTTGTTGTTGTCTCGCTGTGCACTGTGTCAGTAAAGAATCTTCTGCCTGCTCTCACAGAGTCCAGGGCTGGCATGACTCCTCTGCTAGACATGAGGTGATAACAATCTCAAAAAACACATGTGTTTCAGAGCAGGGAAAAGTGTTTACCCTCCTGGTTCAGGTTCCCATCAAAAGCCACAAAGAAGCTTCCCAGGATCCCATTTGTCATCAAGTGAGGGACTTATATATATACTGTAGGATCTAGGATATGTTCTTGTGGCAGTCATATAATTTCTATTGATCTAGGAACATTATCCATGTGTATTGTCACTTCAGTAGTGTGTACTAACTTGGTGTACTGTACTACTGGCTCTGGCTGGGATGGAGCTCCTAGCAGTCCGTACAGTGCTGTGCTTTGCGTTTGTGGCTAGGTAGGGTCGGTAACACACCAGTGATACCACTCCAGTGTTTTGGCTATTGCTGAGCAGTGCTTGCACAGTGTCAAAGCTTTCTCTCCAAATCACCTCTCCACTCCCAAGGCCAGTAGGTAAGGGGTGGGCAAGAGGCTGGGAGGGGACCAAGCCGGGACAGCTGACCCAAACTGACCAAAGAGACATTCCATACCATATGACATCATGCTTAGCAATAAAAGCTGAGGGAAAAGAGGAGGATGCAGTGACATTCCTCGTTATGGCATTTGTCTTCCCAAGCAATCATTACGGGTGCTGAGGCCTTGCTTTCCAGCAAGTGGCTGGACATCTGCCTGCTGATGGGAAGCAGTGAGTAAATTCCTCTTCTTGCTTTGCTTGCACGAACAGCTTTTGCTTTTCTTATTAAACTCCCTTTATCTCAACCCAGGAGCTTTTCCATCTTAATTTTGCCCTCTCTCCTGTTGAGGAGGGGGAGTGAGAGAGCAACTGGGTGGGAGTCTGGCAGCCAGCCAAGGTCAACCCATCACAATTGTCTTACATAAGTCTGTATTTTAAGATGGGACCAACCTGACCAAACTCAATGAGCGTATTTGGCACACTGTTGTACAAAGTTCAGATCATCCTCCTGATGTAGGTACGCGGGCATTAGGGTAGCTTTTGTTCACTCAGACAATCAGTACAGGACTAGGATTATCTAAATGTGAAGCCCACCTGTGTAGAATGCATTTACAAAGAAATGCTACTTTTTCAATAGATGGTGATCTATGGTTTGCAAAATAAAAGATTAAGGATTTGACATACATTTAAGACAGTATCCTTATTCAGGCTTTCCATTTTTCTCTTCCACAGATTATGTCTTCACGGTGACTCAAAGGCCCAGGAGCTGTTAACATAGTTGATAATTAGGAGGGTTGCTCACTCCACTACCAGCAGATGAGATTATGTCAATATGAAACTCAGCTTCAGATTGTATTTCCTGCAAAGGATTAGAAGTAGGGAACTGTGAAAGTTGACATGAGAAGGGTATGGGGAACCATACTGAAGGAAAAATTAATTTGAGGTGAGTAAGAACAGTTTCTCTCGTTTGTTGCAGGGAGGATAATGTGTGAGAAAACAAGGTAAAATATTAGTGGATGTCATGAATAAATGCAACTCTCCAGACAGCTCTTTCTTGAACAGTACAGTCCTGATTCACTCAACCATATAAAATTATAATTAGTCATGTCCCAAACTCAGCACAGACTTGCTGAACAGGCTGTTTAAATAAGATCCCTGTAGCAGACTTAGGAGTCATGACAAAGGAAATGAATGCTAGTATTAAAAAAAAAAAAGTTTCTCCCATAAGAAGCTGTAGCATGGCTCAAGTCTTGAGGCCAAAACCAGCTGTATGTAGATGCAAGAGTCATACGCTATTTTAAACTAGAACTCGGATAATTTCTGCAGGTGAATATGGCATCGGTGCACCCTGTACAAAAGCTACCACATTGACCAAAAGATGCAGCATGAAATCCTAGCCTCACAGAAATGAGTGGAAGCCTTGCCATGCATTTGACAGGATCATAACTTTATTAATCACTATGCCTAACAGAAGCTGGTGGAGCAAAGGAGTGCAATCACTTTGAGATAAGCCTACAGGGTGTGAATACACACCCAACCAAATTTTGCAGGGTGCCACAAACACTGATGTGCAATTGCTTCTTGTAAAAATGACAGCAAGCAACCTCCTGCTTTACGATGAACAGGTGGTAAGATTTTGTAGCTCAATGTTTGTGAGTCTCCAAATTGGAGCATGGAAACTTTGCCTATAAAAAGCGTATTTTGGAGCTTTTTCCCAGAGTCTGGCAAGTATCAGAGCTGGATATTTAGCTGGAAACAGACTTCTTGTTTAGAAGCATTCTTTGACATTTCTTGAGTAAATTTGCGTTACAGACATTTAAAAACCAAAGCATTCAAGTGAGTGGCTTAACTTTTTTACTGACTGAATGGGTAATTCAAGCATGCACCATGCTTGTGTCTACAGTCACGAATCTTCCTGTTCTGCTTTTATAGAGCACCTTACACTGGGAAATCTGTGCAGGAGTAGAGCTGATGTGTGTTATGATAATACAAATAGTAAATACAGGAATAATCAGCAGCAGATGGGATCCTCTTGCAGCTTTTGCTGAGGAGTCTGTAGGAACATCACCCCAGTGCAGCAGGCCACACAACAAGGGATGAGGGAGCAGTTAGGATTCTTATAATTGAAATTAACTGTATGTTGTTTCAATTAATTGTTCCAATTAGTCTCTTTTTCTTTTCAGTTATGCCTTTCTGTAACAGTGTCATCTGGGATGCTGTGAGAAATTGAAAATGCCCTAATGGTCAGACGCTCATCAGTTAAGGAACTTTCTATTTCTAATTAGCTCCCTGAGAAGAATTCACTGTAAGAATGAAAAATTTTGTAGGTGGAATGAGTGAGGAGTTGTTTTTATTACAAGGCTAATTTTCCTTGCAGTGATAGCATTATTTCTGTTGCCAAAAATAATTCTTAAAAAGCCTTAATATAGAAGAAAAGAAGGAAACAGCTGGTTTGTTTCTATCTAGCAAGGCTTTCTTGTTCTTGTGAGCTATCTTTCACAATGATTTAGTAGCTAGGGTGCAAACAACACAACAGCTTTAAATAATTAAAAAAAAAAATCCAAAATAATCATCCAAATTAAAACTACCAAAGCTACTTTTTATGAAGTCAGATCAAGAGGTACTGTCTCAGTTTTTTAGTCAATGAGACATTTCCTGACAAAGACTGAGAAAAAATGGTCAGGTTCTAGATCTGGTTAAAATATTTCTGGGTTTATATTGTATTTTTTTTTAAATGGAAAACTGAAGTCTAAGATGCAGTTTCAAAAGTTTTCTTTTCTTTTTCCCCAATTTTTATTTGCACTGGAATTTCACACAGCACTGAGAACAGTTGCTAGCAGTTGTTTCCCCTGAGGCTGTAAATGCAAAAGGACAGAAAGCTCTCCCTAAAAGCATGGCCTAACAGATGCTTTCTACCACAGCCTGTAACCTTCTCCAAATCCAGGTGTAAGTTTCACACTGCCTTGATATGCTAAGATTCAAGGTGACTGGTTTTTCAAATTTTTAAGTGTGGCACACAGCCTGCACCTTAAGCCAGACCTCCAAAACCTACACACTAAGCAAAGGCCTCCAGTTTAAGAGCTTATCCACAAATGGAGCTATTCATGACTATGTCTAGGGTTAGGAAGTGCATAAGTATAGCTCGTGAATGGATGCACCTTCCTTCCTACATGACTTTCAGACAGCAGAGCTGCCCAAGAGGCTGTGCATTTTTTCTGCTTATCCTCCATTAGGAATGCTGAGACAGATCTCCAAAGTTATTTAGTTGTGGTGTTGCTTCAGCTATGGTGATCCAAGGACATTTTGTCACATAGAGGTGACAAAACTTAGAGAAATGCACCATCTTACATATCAGCTATATCATATGTTACAAACAAATGGCACATGATGCCTTCATCAGCCTCTTTCATCTTCATCAAAGATATTTTAGCAACATGACCTAACTCAAATCCTTAGTCTTCCTGTCTCATTGCTGATCTTTGCCTAAGAGAATAACTTTACAGTAATCACCACAGATTTGAGCACTGGGTTAATTTCCCCCCCCCTCTCTCTCGGCATATATGGGTATATGTACCTATACCTATATAAATATATACATATATAAATATATATATACACATCTATGTATTTTAACTAAGTTATAAGACAACTTCCATTGCAGCATTTGCTTATGATTTCCACGTAAAAAGTCTGCAGTTAACCAAAATGCTGAATGAAGTGAGGCTCATAACTTCTCCATCCTAAACCTTGTTTGTCAAAGGTTTCTGATACTTTTAGAACCTCTAAGTAAAAATAGGTTAAACAGCACCTGAAATAGTCCATTTTTGCTTCTAACCAAATTCATCATCTTTGCCATAACATTTAAATGGTCATAAACTTAGGATTTTGCATGCCTCTATAGTGACAATATGATCCATTTAATAACCTTTAACATTGACACAGCAGGAGCATCAAAATCAGCTTTTTGGTAGATTACCCACTAAATAAAATATTTTTATAGGTCGCTTTTGTACTTCTGATGTAAGTATTCTTCAAACGCTTCTACCTTCTTACTCATTCGGGTGAAAAGAACAGAGCAGAGCACCTTACTCAAAAGCTGTAATAGGAATTTCCTCCAAGTCCTGTCCTACCGGTGAAAAGATTTATATAACCAATAATGATTTATGCAGAAATGAACCCCATCTCCTTTTCTTATGATTTACGTCACTTTCATGTGTTCTTGGGGGAGCAAGGAGGAAGATTACATTAGAACAAAATAGCGTTTGACAAATGATAAATCATGGCTTCTCAAAAGCCAGTCTTGCATTTCTCTGTTTACACAGTATTCCTGGAGTGGCAGTACAATGGCCCTGTCCATAAGCAGTGTGCAAGTTCACAATAGTCTTAACTCCCAGACCATACATTACTGCTGCCTCTTTTGTGCTGGCATTAGCAGCTACGTGGCTGTGTTGTGAAAATAAAGCTTTTATTTTTTTGTGGGATAAATGTTCTGCAACATTAGTGAGCATTCCACATTTTTTTGGCTTATACTGATTGTGAAATCCACCATTAGTTGGGAGGGTAAAAAAAAGAAGTGTTTATCAGTACAGTAAGCCCATATTTACAATGTTCTTCATTCTCTGTTCTGCATGGGAAAAGAGGACCAGCCAAAAGTAAGTCAGTCAGAAAGTTACATGAATTGCCTAGGTTATCGGGTGTGCTGTTGCTCTCTGCTCCTTCTCCATTTCCAACACCTTCTCACTTGATTGAATTGCCAGTGATACATGTGCTTCCTGCTACCACTTCTCAAGTGTCCCTTCTTCTCCATGTTCATTCTCTGTTTAATGGCTATTTCTTCCTTCTTTTTCTTAATGTAGAGCTCCTTAAATTCCTACTCTGTCTGTAGCTTCCATTTCTAGCTGATTATACTGCATAAAATAGGATTGCACAGCAGCCCTTTCGGGGATGAAGGAACTCCACCGTTTACTTTTATCAGTCAGCATGCCCTGGTAAAGGGTTTCGGGTACCGTGTAATACTGAACTTCAAAATCTTTGACATACTGCGTTTTGCAGATGGATGACTAGACTGCATAGTGGTAGTAAAAAGAAAGAAGAGAGGTTACATCCTTCACTGTAATTAATTGTAGTAATAAGCTTCTGGATAGTGTTTCTAGGTACCTTGGTATGTTTATTTAATATTGGGGTAATTTTTATTTTTATTATGCTCCTCTTTCTTATATAGAGAGGACTAAGAGCCAGAAAACATGACGTCTCTCAAAATAAGCCTGTTTGTTCTGTTTTTACATAATCTCAGAGACATGCCCACTGTCCTGTTTTGAATGAATTGTGAAGTGCCCGCAATATTTTTTTTTTTTAACAGAAAGAAATGCCCAGGGCATGC
Organism: Pygoscelis adeliae; assembly: GCF_000699105.1. Classification (NCBI taxonomy): domain Eukaryota; kingdom Metazoa; phylum Chordata; class Aves; order Sphenisciformes; family Spheniscidae; genus Pygoscelis; species Pygoscelis adeliae. The sequence goes on from NW_008825104.1 coordinate 842,932, forward strand.
CAAGCAGGGTATGTTCTGGATCAAATATCCATGGACTGAGATATCAAAGACCCCTCCCACTGGTGAACACCAAACAGTTCACTACATGCAAAATGCTAATTTGTGTACACATGGCAGTTTTTAAAGTGTGCTGCTGCAGAGCTCTTCATCCCAGATGATTGGTGATTTTGGCATTCTTTGGTTCAAGCTGCTGTTTCAAGATGATCTGTTGCCTCTTTTTGCAAGGGTGCGTTCCTTTTCCCAAAGGTCTCATGGCCAGAAGTACCCCTCTCGCCTGGCGCATTCAAAGGCTGTGCTGGAGTCAAAATCTCAGCCCAGCAAGGAAGGCTGGAGCCAGCTCAGGAGCTAAGGAGCAGCTTCAGGGAACAATGGAACAGGAAAAGATGGGTCCTTAGGCAGAAGGACTGAATCAAGCAATGCCACAAGGATGTTCCTTTCTGGGGCAAGTGAACTGGAGATCCTGGAGGCAGGGATGAAGGGATGGACTTCTAACAGCTCTGCTGAGGAAAAGGCTGTACTCCTTACCTGGAGGAGTCTTTTGCTGGCTGGGAACACGCCTGGGTGAGGCAACCTTTCATGCGGGTCCCTGGTGGGACTGTAGTCTGAGTGATTGCAGGGTCTGAATCCCCTTCCCTGCAAGGTGTTTAGACAAACTTTGTAACTACAGTCCCAATCTTCTGTGTGAGAACATGCCTTAGATTAAAAAGGTGACTTTTATTACCAAATACAGTATTAGATGTTATAAAATGATTTTGTTTGCAGTGAAGCAGTCCAAATTACAGGTTACCTCCGTTCTTCTCTTTCCTTAGGGTCCTGGGGATCAAATTCTGATCTCAGGTAGTTCAAATCCTAGTTTCCCTTATAGACAACCCATGGAGAATAGGACGTCTTGGGACCACCAGACTGGACTAATTAGCCAACTATATGCATACTTCTTGAAGGGGATTTCTGCAGGTTTTTTTGTGGAAGAGCTCTTGTCCAAAACAGAGGACGCCGGTGAGCACACTCTTCATCCATCCACTGCTGTGGGTATTGTCTCATGGAATTCCAGAAACCTGTTCATGACACATTACAAAATTTGGCAAGGGATTGTAATGTACTTTAATAAAAGGGAAGCAGAAGGCAAGATTTAAAAAATGTTATTTAACCCATAGTCTCAAGACATTCATCATTACAGTAAATGTCTAATACTGTGTCTAATATTGCCAGTCTCAGCTAAAAAAGGAGATGAGTTGACTTCACAACCTTTCTTTCCAGGGCAGAACTTTTGGAAAGTCTCTTTCTCCTGGCTCAAACCTTGTCTATCTCACAGCAACTGTTGTTGTTGTTATTGTTATTACTGCCACCATCATCATCATCACTTGTAAACAAAACTTCATCATGTAGATATGCTATTTATGACTATTTGCTTGAGGATTTTTGAGACAGATGTTGTGTGCAGTGTGCTGCAGACTTAGTTTATCTCAAATTGCTATGTCAAATTTCTTTTTGTGAGGACCACTTATTAGGGATGCCAATGGTAGCAGAACAAAAATCAAAGACTACCTCTGTGTTTTATAGGAGAGGTAGCTGGACTGGCACTGGAGACTCTCTGACAAGCAGTAGTCAAATGTAAACCTGTAAGGCACCTATGCTAATGGCACACATCACTTTTAGAACTGTAGGAAAATGTGACATGCATTGGGTGATATAAGATATAGCCCGTGTGTTTCTGAGTGTGGTAAGCTATAAAATAATGGTGTCATCATGCAGCTCCAGGCTGTTCACTCCTAGCTTCTCAGACCAGATCCTGGACTTCCTTGACCTAAGGTGAGAGGGGTCAGGAGAGACCATTGCTTTCATACCTAACAGCTGCTGATGAGCTGTGAGGACCCTCTATCCAAATAGCCCTCAAGGAACAGCAGAAGGCCAACAACAGTCTAAAACCAGTGTAAAACAAACAGCTTAGGCTTTCTTACAACCTTCACCAAATTTTTTTAAGTATAGATTACAGAGTGCCTTTATTGCACTATACTAAATTAATTAAACCCACCACAGATTCCTCAGTTCTAGTATTAGCCATGGTTGTAGGGAATTGACCAGGAACTGATCATGAAAATACCTTTATCCTCCCCATTTGGCTATAAAATTTTCATCTTCTCAGATGATACACTGCAAGCCTTCAGCATTAGGAGTTATAAATTATTAACTTCTGGAAAAATGATTTAAAATATGTGGTGGAAAAGGGCAATGCCGAGATAGAGCTTAAACAGGCCACTAGCCAGAGGCCATGAGACCTGTGCAGAGCTTTTTCTTAGGTGTCTTTTATCCCACTGTTTATCAAACAGACCTTTTTGGGTCAATTTCTCAGACGTGGCTTCTTTTTTATACTTTCTTTTGTGATCCAGCTATTTCAAAAGAAATAGCATTGTCAGGACAGGAGACCCTTGAACAAGGATGTACCTGGATGGTACAGAGCTGGCAGATGATGCTACTGAAACCGAAAAAGCATTAGGGCTTCTCTCACCTTTGCCAAGAGCTAAGAACAACTCCACCAGCAGTCTGGATGGAGAAGGAGTAAAACAGAGGAGGGAATTTATCCTGCTACTCTGCTGTCCTCCTGGGTGTGCCAAGGAAACCACAACTGCATCTGGGGCTTTTCTGCTTAAGGGTACCAACAGCTGAGCTACAGAGCGACAGATTAGTGTACCTGAGAGGAGAATCGGATAGCAAATAAGTTTATTCAAATCCTTTGAAAAGACACCCTGTATCTTCAAATCTTTATCTGGGGCTTTTTTACTGTGATATACAATCTTATTTTGTGATGGCCAGCCTGTTAAAGCAGTCACAGACAATGATTAGTGCTAGTGTGAGCCAAAATGTAGTTGTTCGGTTTCTATTTTGTAAGGTTTACAATACATAGATAGCTTGTAATATAATTCTAACTGATAAGAAAAAATAACTCAGTAATTACGTTCCTCTCTGGAACAAATGGACCTATGGGTATTCCCAAAAGATATGGTTCAAATTAGTGCTGATCAAGTCATAGTGTCTGCATTTGCCTCAAGTACTAGCACTTCTAATCAGGCAGAGCATGGCTCAGTGCCTACACTATACAGCTTTGCCTGCTAGATATCTTCAGTGGATACCCAAAAAGCAGCTGAGAATGCTGTCAAGAATGATTGACCAACCTTACTGGCTCCTTGCATTTTTAGGGACTTTGTATTCAATTCTCTAGCTACAGACCTTAGGGATCCAAGGAATTTTGAAGACAGCAGTTTTTCTGGATCTGAGTTAGACAGGCTTCAAGGCCCGTATTAATAGGAGATGCTACTCAGTGAATACTTCGGTCTTTAGATTTAATTTTTCTTCCTCTAGTGCTGCAAAGGGAAGTGGTGTTTCCAGCACTTTGTAAGCAGCCAGGATCCTCATCCCACTGGTTTATACCGCTGAGACCACCAGCCACTCGAGACCTCTTCAACCCAAGGATTTAAAGTGCGGCTGACTGGTGAGGCATCTTTGCTTAACAGTAGTAACAATCGTAGTAACAACTACTTTGTTAAGAAAAATTGTAGCCTGTGTAGAGGGTTTTGATTCTCCATAGGAAAGATCCTTTCTGATTTCAGTAACAGAAAGGAATATAGACAGAGAGAATGTCAAAATAAGCAGAAATCTAGGAATGGCCTTTGCTATTATTAAGCTTTTTACATCTGGAAAGGAAGAGAGGTGGTGCTTACCACTTCTTGAAGGGTGTCTTCCTGCAGCTGAATGAAGGTGCTGTTACAGTGTTGTGCTGGTTTATCTGTGCCAGATAGTTTAAGATAGCATAGATAAAAAAAGCAGGGCACACCTAGTGGCACGCACTCTCCTGTGTGCCAGCAACTTGAACGTAAGCTGTTCAGGGAACTGGGCTGTTCATTCTCTTCGAGCTATAGCCCATTAAGTTGCTTGCTAACTGCGTAAGTAATAGCACTGGTTAGCTGTAAATGTTCTTAATTTCCTTTGGGAATGGAATAACAACATATCTGAGGTTTGAATGTGCTTGTACATCTAGCAGGATCTGCTTTGCTTCTAGTTTAGCTAAATTCATTTGTTAGGCAGACAATTTGTCAAAATTAACTATTGTTTGTTGGGTATTTGTGGCTGTACAGGAGGAGATGTACCTGAAAGTCCACTTCCTCTTTAAACTGAAGGATTAAAATTATTTATAGTAATTATTGATACTAAACTCCGAAGCCCTCTAACAACTTAAAACATCTCATAACCAGAATCTTCTCTGATCCCTCTCTTTCCCCAAAATCAGCACAACTCCAGTCCTCACAATCACAGGGCATTGCGCCTCTTAATTCAAGCCCCTCCACTGAGGTCCCCCACATAGACCAAGTAAGAGCCTGGGTACAGGAAAAAGCTTTGCTGCTTGCTTGTGGCATATCGTTATGGTGTGGAACAAATATCTCCATTTAGTAGCATCTACTGTTGACTTGCTGCAGGGTTTTTACCTTGCTTCTGAAATGTGCAAAGAACGTTCACAGGACAGATGTCTAAAACTGTTGAAATGGGGAGAGAGAAAGAAGAGGAAAACCTGAAAAGGCCATAGGTTACTTACATGAATTGGAGTTTTAAAGGCAACAGTTTTAAAGTAAATTTTAAAAAAAGAGAAGAAATTATGGAAGGTAATACATTCAGGTAGCAAGTACTATACTGTTGGAAGTGCTACCGTAAGTCCTTGCTATGTAAGTGGTACATTTTGCAAGAACAAGGACTTGACACAGTAAGATGCTTTTGCAACTTCCTAATTTCATCTCAAGCAAAAGGTGAGGTTTGAAACCAAATTGGTCTTCTGGACTTGGAGAGAGATTGGTTATCTGGTTGGAAACCATCCACAACACCTTTAAAGATGGTGTTCTCAGCTCATGTATTACTCTGCCTTATGCCCTCGTAATGCAGTGTTTGATACTTGCAAACAAGAAGATGTCCTCCAGGCACAGTAGCCGAGGGAGATGATTCCTATGGATAAACTTCTGACTCCATTATAAACTGCACAGCTAATGGAGATCCTGGAGCTTGTTCCAAAGAAACCAGCAAATCTATTGCATGAGTCCAATGGCTCAGGACTAGTCATGGGCAGGTCCTGTCAGATGCTGAGTGCCCTTGCCTTGCAGATCACAGCACCCATTGACTGGCATTGGGTTATGTGGAAGAAGAGCTGTGGCCCCACTTCAGATTGCTATATTCCTACCTGTGAAAATCTGCCATGGAGTTTCAAAAAGTGAAGGTTTCTTTCTTAAAAAAAGTCTTTCTTTTGTTACTATTGCAAAATAATTCCCTTTCCAAGTTCAGAGATGTCTGCCATTGTGTAGGCAAATCCACACAAACTTTGGAAAAGGCTATGAAACCTCTGAGGATAAGGTGCTGTTCATTTATAGAAAATATCCCCAGCACCACCAGAGCAGAGAAGTTTTTTTCTGAATTTCTAGAAATTTCCTAAAAACTGGGAGACTCTGCATTTAACTGTATTTTTGTAGTGCCTTGTGCTAGACCTGGGTCCTCTCATTTGGGCATCTTTTGGTTTTGGCTGTCATGTGCCTGCATGGAGTTGCCTAACTTTCGTAGGCATGTTGGCTGTTTACAAATTGGTCCAGACATTAGCTGTGTGGAGTACAAGGAGCAAAGCTGTAAGCTATCTTCTGAAAATGACTGGAGTTCAGTGGGTAAAACTGAGCAGTGCCTTCATTTACTTATCACAGCCTGAGAAATGGAGAAGTTTGGCACAGCCTGCATCCAGCCTTCAATAGAGTGAATTAGAGTAATCCAGCTCAGAAGTGATCATGCCTGGGTCATTGTGACCATTGCTTATCTGGGGAGAAGGGATGACTCCTGCTCAGCTGGAGGTGATAAAAGGCCTTCTTCCAGGCTTAGTACAAATATCCCGAGGGCTTAACTTGATGCATGTTGAGAGATGCTGTATGGAGGATAAGGACAATCGTTAGGCTAGTTCTTCAAAGGATTTCTACTCCCTAATCAGCACTAACTCAGCCATACTGGCTCCTCTTGAGATCCACCTCAGAGGCATGCTGATCCCCTGAGGGACATCACTGGTGGTGAACCGACTTCTAGTGTTTGCTGGCAGTAGCCATGAGTCCTGTTGAGCTCCATTATTGAAAGGCCTGAAGCAATCCTGGCTGTGCTCCCTCTGGGACCCGTCTTTTGGTCTTTGCGCATGAGGACAGTATCTGCCCACATGACAGTTACACTGCTCAAAATCTGGGTTATGTTCCCAGGCAAGCTGTTGGTCATCTGTACAGAGCTAAGATAGTCACAGCCAGCAGCAAATTGATGTTCCCTGGAGGAAAGAAGGAGAACTAAGGCTATTAATGCCTGACTCACTCCTGTTGCAGCTGCTCCAGGGGCTGAGCACCTCTATTCCTACGCTGACCACAGCTTGTGGAAAACCACTAGTCAATACAGTCTTACAGGCTGTAAGATAATTTTCCATGCCGTCAAGGGTGTGTGGACTCTCTCCCAACTCCTCTAAAGCTTCTTCTTCCATAAGTGCTTGTCACTCACCATCCATCTTTCAGTCCCCTGAGAGCTGCTCTCCTTGGTCAGCCTGTGGAAGTCCAGGGGGAGTCCTGTACGTATCCAGACCACTGTTATGCTGCTACTGTTGCAATGTGTATTGTGTTCATTGCTATCAGCCTCTATCACAGTATGTTGTTTTTCAGCATGTATTTACTGGACAGCCGTTTCCTCTGCTCCAAGAGGCACCATTTTCTGTCCTTAATCAAAGCCCTGGGAATGAAAACAGCAGCTCTGTCATGTACCGCTTCCCCTTTTCCCATAGAGGGTTTGGGAGCATAAAGCCAGAGGTGGCTTACCTCATTTCTGAGCAATAACAGCTTTATTAGCCAGACTTAGCAGCTGGGCAAAGAAGAGGGTGGTACACACAGGCTTAATTATAGAAATTAAGCTATTTCTGTAACAAAATTGCGTTACTAAAGGTTTGCACAAAAAAATTCTCATAACCTCATGCAGCAAACCGGTATAGTAAGGAGAATGCCTTTTCAATTAAATACATCAAATCTCAAACATTTAACAAACCAATCAGTGTATTTTGATGAAACACTGTCTATTCTTCTTGCTGAGAGTGCAGCATTTGTTCATCTTCTAGCTGCAAACAGTGAACTAAAGATATGAAACAAAGCTGATGTTAACACAGTGTATTGATTTGTGCGGTTTCAGTATGCTTGGAAAAGGGGCATTTTTTTTATTCTGCATACAGATGCTTCCTATAGCAGGCAGCTGAAACATCCTAAATGTGCAGTGTGATTTTCCAGCAAGAAAATCTCTTGGGGTTCTAAAAACAGGCGTTTGCATTTTGCAAATATGGAAAAAATAACAAGGGGCAATTCTCACCTTAAAAGTGATGGGAGGAGAAGAGGAGGAAATTAGACAAAGTGTTTTCCCTTTGACACTATAGTCAGGTGCAAGTGCATACTTTAGGTAATATCTTTCCAGTTAAGTTCCATATATATATATATTCATATCCATATATATATATAAGTTCCATATATCTTCTCTGTATCAAAGATAATGCATGCTCCGTAAGAATTATTGTGTATACAAAGGAAAATAATGTCAGCATAAAACAATTGCAATGACAGATGGGTACATATGACAAACAGACAAACTGTTAGGTTTTTGACATTCTTCCTTTAGTTCCACTTGCATTATTTTGTAGAGGAGATGAGTTATTTTTAATTCTCCATAGTATCTAACACAGCAATGCTCCTCCCAGTCAACAGAAGATAATCGATACAAAAGAACCTGTTGTATGGATAATTAAGAAATAGAGAAGTTAATGCAAATACTCTAACATCTGTTAAAGGCTATGGCATTTATTTTAAGCATCTTGAATGGCTCTGAGTATGTTCAGTAGGACATATGTGTCAACCCACATGGTCTGGCTGGTCTCCTGTGGAAATCAGTTAAGGGACAGTTTGTTTTCTTCAACTTATTCTTTTGTAAGACACTCTCTGGTTGGAAATCTTTGATAAACATTAGTAAGCATAGCTAAAACCCTAATTCATGACAGTCTTTGCATTTGCTCAATCCTTGAGACAGAGACAGGCATAAATGGGCATTTTCACCATTACAACTCAAGGAATGGGTTGTCTTTCTTTAGTATGGTTGAACAAATGCAGCTTTTGCATGTAGCTGATGTGTTAGTGAATTACACTAGTTTGAAAAGAAAGACGTGTACAAATGCATTGGTTATTTTAATCCCATTCAGAGTCTGATTGCTCTCAATAATAATGAGATTATAAAGGGTTTTTTGGACTGATGATCAAAGCACATGGCATGCTTCCTAAACTGGAAAGGGGGAGGTGGGAAAAAAAAAAAGGACTGGAAAAGATTTGGAAAGATGTAGAAAAGGACGCCTCCTTTCAGAGAGAAGGAAGCTCTGCCAGTTGCTTTTGATGAGGTTGTTCTCTGTTCAGTGTGTTTATGTAAGTATGTATTTATGCTTGGCAAGGTAGGACATGGCAAACCACAAATAAAGCAAGATTCTTTGGGAGCAAAACCCTGTAAAGTATGTGAAGCTGATGATATGCTACTGGACAACATTTCTTGGGCTGAGTGAACTTTTTGCACCGAATAAGAAGTTTTCTTATTTAAATTCTTTTGTGTGCTAATTTTTTTCTTTCTTAGTTGACAATATAGTTTCAAAGGGGACTCTTCAGTGATTTTTGAAGTAATTCTTAAAAGACTGATAAGGTAGAATAATTAATTAGAGGCTCTTGACATTTTGAGATGTCTGGCCTGCTTAACAAGGAAGACATGACGGAGGAACTATAGACTTGATTAAAGCAAGACTTAGGCCTATCAGAGATGAATAGGTCATTTGGTGATTACGTAAATGTTGCTTACAGAAGTTCTGTGTGAGTAACATGGTGTATCAGAGTGATGCTTTCTCCCAGAAATCTGGGGTGGGGGAAGGGGGAAAGTGAAGGAGGATGTCAGCTGCATAAAATAAATTGCTACTCTTTAAAAACTGTTGAATGACCAAGGATGTAAGTTAAGTGACATAAGTTTAGTTGCAGCTACCAAAAAAGATGTTCAGTATAGATTAGACTGACCTGGATTTCCCCTCTTCTGTAAGGGAAAGGAAAATACAGACAGAGTCCTAGTGTACTGAGTTTTTAGGGTAATTTCCTCCCTCCCTACTTCCCTGTGAAATCATGGAGCTGTTTTTTTGAAAAAGCACGCTGCAAAGTGCCACAGATCTCCTCAGGCTTTGAAGATACTGTAGCTGCCCTCATGCAGTGCGCCCTGACCTAGTGAGCCAAACAGAATCCCCTATCACTGCGCCAGCAGTGCTGCTCCCTGAGCCTGTGTGGGGACTGACAGGGTGCTCTGCCATGAGATAGCGGAGCCCAAGACATTCATATCTTTTCATGGGGCCTCTCCATGAGGCTGGAGGAAAGCTGCACACCTGCTTCCAGACCCTGTGATCCACTTCTTTCCTTTCTTCCCTCCACAGATATAGGCATCACCTATTTTATCTGCTGAAGCAGGCTACTGCGTTGACCAATTCACTCCCTAAAGTAATTTCTTTTCAGAAAAGCTAAGGCAAATCAACTGAGAGTGTGAAGATGAAGTGTTGAATTAAACCATGTTATACTGCTGTGGAAGCTCCCATTCAGGTGTAACATTATTAGCTTGCAGCAGCTTTCTCCTACTCGGGTAGGAGAAAGATGACTTCACTGTCATCGAAGAACAACTGTACAGGAGTGAATGGGAGTCCTCACACAGGGTGAAGGGTTAATGATCTTAATTTATACTCTGAATTTATGTACTTCTACAGTCCTTATGTGGCAAACCCACACTAAATGCCACAAAGAAGTCTGGTTGAGGTTTTTGATTATTACTTTTGGTAGTGATGCATTTTTAAAAGGCAAACAAGAACCCCTGTGTTACCTGCTTAATTTGGGTGCCCGTGTCAGGCACTTGGTTACATCTCAGTTTTCACCTTTAGTCCCTGTCACATCAAATCATTCTGCAGGAATCTGGGAGTAAGTCAGTCCTGAGCTGGCACAGGGACCTTTTTGACATGAAAACACACATTTTGAATGCAAGAGCTTTGTGTGACCTTCTCATCTGGTTCATTTTACTGTTCTGCCTAGCTGCTGTTACATGTCATGTCGCAGATTCCCCATTCTCTTGAGTCCAGCCCCCAGCAGTTTAATGGAGCTGTGGCAGTGTGCAGATCACAGGCGTGCAATTGCACCCTTTTTGCACAAGTGATTATTGTCTATTTTGGTGACTTGAACCACCAAACCAGAGGTTTCCCACCTTTTTTTTTGTGTGTATCCCAGTCCTGTAAGTCTAGAAATTACATCCACATGGTCCACATAAAGTAGCTAAGTAAAGACAGGCTGCTGGCAGGAGGATCAGTCTTGCTGTGCAAGGTGTCCCTCTTCCTTGGGAAGCATTTATGCATTCACAGATTGAAAACCCCTGCAGAAAATCCAGTGGAACAGTAAATGCCTCCAGATCTCCTTTAGTGCCTGCTTTATTTGATAAGAGGTTTGTTTACATGGTTTAATACCTTTAATTAGTCTGCATTGTTGCTGAACTGCTGCTGTAGTTTGCATTACAATTGTTCTTTGAGATTGGTAACTGAATAAATTTTCTTCAAGTATTTACTACTCTTTACGCTTTGTTTTATGTCCACATTTCACGGGTCCCTGTGCAAAAATATTGTCTTTTGATTGGGCTCAGCAGGTATTCCTGTGACCAGTCTGACCAGCTGTCTTCTTTCTCTTTCTTTTGTGTTCACAGATCAAATTTATCTCACAGAAACAAATGCTGCCAAGTGGTTTGTATTAATAATGCATTGAAAGCTGCAGCCACATCTGATGTTTTCTCCTACTCTTGAGGAAAAGGATTATTGTGAACCTTGAATGTTCCTTTCGTTCCTCCAGTTGAAGTGATCTTGAGGGCTCTTGAGGTACTCAAGGAAGGCTTATAGGAATGTAAGTGGGCTTTTCTGAAAGAAAAAAAACATCCTACTTTTTCAGTTAGTTCCAAAGGAGTGTGTCTCCTGCTGTGGAGGAATCCTGCTCAGATATAAAAGGTCTGGAATGACATGCTACCTAGTGGATTAAAAATGGATACCACTCTCAGTTAAGTTACCCAGCATTATGCAGGATTGTTTCCTGCGATGTCTTTTTATCGTTAGTTTTTTTCCCTGGCTCATACTTAAAGGAGCCAAAAGGCGGAGGTTTTTCATCTCATCCCCATAGTGGAGGTCAGCTAGGCTCTGAACATGCTTTGTTGCTCTCTAAATTTCATTCCCCCTTTGAACATCTGTGTCATTGAGGCAACCAGATCTAAACCCCTCTACTGGGGTCCCAGGGACCTTGGCACTTATATGAAGTCCTGCAGTCTGGGAGCAGGAGCAAGGTGCCTGTGCTCCCTGTCCCTGCATGGGATATTGATGAGTAGTGGCACATACTCAGCTAGGAGGTGCACAGAGGCAGCAAATAGGACATGGTATGCACGGGTATTTGAAATCCTATCCACCTCTGTTGGCCCAGCTTTACTGGATGGCCTAACAGCCTGCACAATAAATGAGGGACCAATGTATGTGTCCTAGGATCTTTTCCCAGTGTCATAACTTTTTTTGGATAACACACAGTTAGTTACAACAGGAAATGTTAAGGGTATCTTCTCCCTCACTCATACTAGACCAAACCTGTTAGTGCTCTCTCCTGGCAGCTGGAAGGTGTGGCTGTCAACTGGTATTGAGAAGAATTGTGCTCTTAGCCCTATGGAAATGCTGTGGTAAGAGGCAATGCATCTCCAAGTTACACAATATCTTTTTTCCATTCTCTCTGGCAGCAAATCCATGCTTAAGCTATCATGGTCAGCCTCGGAAAGTTACTCTGAAAGATTTTGAGCTACTTCCTATTCAACACATGTTTCTTAACATGCATTTTTTCGAACTAGATCTCATTGTACTTTCTGTTTTAGTTTCTGCCTTTTCTTTTGTCGTTCTCTATTTCGTTCCCTCTCATTGAATTGATAGGTGTGATGAATACTAGCATCAGCTGCGCACGTCCTTTCATTTCTTTTCCAGCCTATAATGCAAGTGTTAGACCAGGTGCTGGGTCTTCCATGCTTCCTGCTACATCTGTCTCTATAGGTCCTCATGAGACAAATGCATTTACATAGGTAATTATCTTGGGTTTGCATTTATTTTTTCAATTTGCAATCCAATTGACAGTACTGATTTCCAAACTTGTGTCTGTGTAGAGCACTTTGTAATTTCTGACACAATAAGAATCAAAATCTAAATGAGATCTGTTATGGCCAGTGGAATTCCGTCCTAGAAGGCAGGCAACATGCAGGGTGGTAGTTAGTTGGTTTTAATGGCACTAGATGTTTCGGTAGACTAACACTTTCACACCTGACATTGCAGGCTGACCCTGCGGAAACCGATAAGGCCACATCAAAGGAGCGAATGGACCATTTGCTGATTTTATAAATCAGACATCAGCATCTCAGAAATGTCTGCATCTGCATTCTGGGGAGACCTGCAAAAGTAAACTGCGCTTCCTACAGAAGAGAAAATTGTAACCAGTGACTGAAAGTCAGCAAACTCTTTTGAAGTTCAAATAAATTTTTGTGTTCAGTTGGTCACACTGGTGCATTTATCGGCCAGTGTTTGACTAGGACAGTGGTCTCAAGCATGATTTGTTGGCTTTCGAAGTAATGGAATGCCAACCAAAAGAAATTGGAAACTATAGGTTTAGTGGGATTATTTCTTTTCTTGTTTTAGTGGTGCCTAGCACACCTACAACTCTATTGCACACAGTTTCTCATATATGCATTGATTAAAAACAGCTCTTGAGTCTCTCTACAGGTTTAACTGGAGATACCTGCTGGATGCCAGTAGGAAGGTGTCTGAAACTGTCTGAATGTTCCCCATACCTTGTTCCATCTTTTATAATATAGCTCCCCTAGGAATGAGGCCATTTACGATTATGTGTGTGTGACTTTTTTTTTTTTTTTTTTTTGTGGTGCATGCACATCCTCAGAGTATGTTACAGAAGGGCAAAGGAAACCTGAGGGTGACAGGTTTAAATGGTGGGTGGGATTCTTGGTCTGGGGACCACATGCTGGTGTGATAGGGTAGCAGGAAGATGAAGGGAGTGAAACAAGCTGATGTCCTGATGGAAGGAGAGTTTAGTGATGAGACTGGAGCTTGTGTAGGGAGAATAACAGATGTAAGTAAGAGAGATGGGAAAAGGAAAGGAGACTGTGAGCAGCTGAATGTCTATAGGGGTTAGCCTGGGGGGGTAGAAAATTGAATGGGAAGGAAAAGAGTGAGTTAGGAGAAGCTAGAAAGCTCAGAGAAAAGGGAATACTAATGTGAGGAGGAGGTTT
>NW_008825104.1:856381-864352 GCF_000699105.1 Pygoscelis adeliae
TGAGTTTTGGCATGGTGGAGAATAGAGGAATGTATGTGCTGATGTATTTGCGCTGCCAAAAGATAGGAGTTCTTCAAGTCTAGGAACACCAGCCAAAATCTATTACTGGGGAGTTAAGTGAAAGTTCTGTTCTGCCAAGAAGTGTTCTGTTAGTTCCCCACTACATCCCGCTGCTGTGATAAAGACATGTGATTTTTACACACAATTGTTCAACAGAATATGCATCCTGTTGTGACAACACAATTTTTAGTGAACCCAAAACAGTTTGATGGAGGAAGGTAGATTTTAAAGGAAAATGCTGTGAATTTCATGGGAGGATGGAAGAGAGAAGGATAATCATCAAAGTAACTTTCAGGCCATCATTTTGCTACACTGTTCAGTGCTTATCATACTCCTCTCTGCAGAGAGAGACTTCACAAGGCCAGGGCTTTTCCCAAGTCACGTTGAAGATGTAAGTGGCTTGTGAACCTTGTGCTGGGTCTGTGCACACAGGTATATTTTAGCCTTAAGGCATAGCTTGTGCTGGAGTGAAGCATGAATATTAAAGCTGGGTTTTGGCACAAGGGTGTGTTCTGTCTTCTGATCTAAGCAATCAGGGTTGCCAGGAAGCTGGAGTTGCCAGTGATTACTTGTGCAGAGTTTACCCCTTTGGCCAGGCCTTTGCTTACTGATAGATCATTTCTGTAGCAAGACAAGGACGCTTCACTTCTCAGGGAATTAATACAACCACCAAACTTTACAATGACGCAGATTAAGTATCAAGCTAATGAATGTCACTTACGTTCCTGTAAATTAATAGAAAGAGTAGGCTTATTAAATCATCTTCAGGAAGGCAAAGTGTAACGAGGAGACTCAGTTTCTTTTTTACACTTACTCTAAGATAGCCATAAAGTGGATTATACAAATCAGTGCCAAAAATATTGGATAATAAGATGGCATCAGATTTTTATATCTGGTGCCCTTTACTGTCTCTGCTCAAAGATGCTCTAAGGCATTCCAGAGAAGATTTCCCATGAAACATAAAATGGGATCTGATAAGCAAACTCTTGACTATAAAATATATTAAGACTTATCCCTTTCTATAATCCTCCTTTAAAAAAAGCTGGCCACATTAACAGTAACAAAAACATTAGAGAGAGAAAAGCAAGACCTTGAAAAATGGCCCAGGGTGAAAACTTGAACTAAGGAAGGAACAGGAACAATTCATGCGTGTTGTGCTTACACTGTGTGATGTTGCTTTCCTGTTTACACCTGAGGGCAGATGTAAGTACAGTGCCCCATCAAAACACAGTGAAACTACTGAATTCGAGTGTGTAGGTAGTGGATGTTGAGACAGCCTAGCACTGAACAGCATAGGATGTGATTTTTGTCATTTGAAACCATGTTGGGAGATCTTTTGCTATTAAAGCCATGTTATCTGTGAGCAGCTTGGCAGAGAAGGGTAACGCTGATTTGGGTGTTTATCATTCTATTTCTCTGTGTTCTGATCTGTAAAAATGGTGTTACAGGAGATGGGTGCATTTCTGACACAATTTAGAAGGTTGAACTGGAGCTAGCAAAAGCACACTGTACTCCTTGTGTGCGTATTTATCGAGAAAGATCAAATAAGTCAAATACCACATTGATTCCTGTAAAGAAATGTTGCGATTAATTCAATCAAATGGAACAAGTACTGAAAAATGCATCACCAGCAACTCCCACTGTGCAAGCGCCTTGTCAGATTCTGTAGATGATTGCTGCAAAACGGGCTGAATCTGGTTCTCCCTGGTAACAGGTATCTCAAGATATTGGCAGAGTAAGCAATGATGAAAAATATCACTCAAAAGCAACTTTTTTTTTTTTTCTTTTTCAATAGGCTTGTCAATGTGTAACAAATGCATGGAAGACCCTGCTCTGTTTCAGCTGCACTGATGGATCACTTCATCATAGAAAGAAACACCCGAATATACTAAACTGACAACCCATAATTCTGTACTGGTATGACTGGAAAAACCAAAATATACCTGGACCTAATTCCCAATGTCTTTGCAGGATACTTAAATTGTTCCAAGCAGTGTAAGGGTACCTTAATATTCACAAGTAATCCATCCTGCAATACCTGAGAAAACACAAAGTAGTTGTTCTTAAAAACAATTGTATTACATATTGCTTTTATATATCTTAAATAAACAGACCAATGACAGTTCTACACAACAGTTTAAGTTGAAAGAAGGAATAGTTCTTGCAAGTTAAAATGAGAAAATCTTAACTGGACCAGCTAAATTTTCCCTAAGATTATGTGGATGTAATGAAATATAGATAAAATGAAACAAATTTCTATGGCAATAACAGTATGGAAACTGCTCTGAATATAGGACAGCATGACTGAGTTTTCTTCAGAAACTGTGATTTTTGCACATTCTTCTATGCAAATATTTTCAACGCATCAACATGATTACAGTTAGATAAACAGAGAGGATTTGGGATACCTCTGTACATGAGGTTATATGCGAAGTCAGCTTTGCATGTGACTTTGCAAACAAATTTAATTCTCGTGTTAAGAAGAATGTACCTTTACAAGTCTGCAAAAAAAGTTCTATAATTTAGAATGTCCATACCTTATACTGACACTTTGAATATGCTATGTGTGCATAAGGGCACTCAGATAAATAGCTTCCTTTCAGATCTTCCAATAGTTAATTGTCATAGCCTCAAGTTGGATATGCTTCCATATATCAAAAAGAGGATGAGCAATTCGTGTCAATGCTTTAGTGCAATATTCATCACTGTTTCTTAACATTTGTTTTTTTGTATCTACTTGCTCATGCAGATACAAGCTAGACTCCCTTCCTGGAAGATTTAATAAGAGCTTGCTAAGCTGTAGAACTTCAATACAGCTACAGAGAGTCTCCTGCATGCAAATGCTAATCGAAGTCTGAGCTTTTGTGAACAATTCTAAGTAGAACAAAACAAGAGTAAGATTCTCAGCGTTTACTTCTGGCTGCATAAAAACAATGTTCTTGTGTTGGTGCATTGTAGTAAATACCTAATATGGGGCTATCAATAACATTTAAATTAAGGTAGAGAATGTCAACAGCATGATGGGTCAGCAAGTATTCAATTCCCCATTCAAGTGCCTAGTTATCCTCTGCACCTTAAGCACTATGATTCTGACACTTCCAAATTTTTCTATGACGATATTTTGACAGCATAAACCAGTGTAATTTTATGATATTGATTTTGTGTATTGAGAGCTTCTCCGTGTGCTTTGACTCAGCACACGAGATACTTATCCTAGAGTAAACATCTGAGTCAGTGTTGCAGGTGAGGCGCTCAGAATGGCTTTTGCAGGCCCTTGCACTAATGTGTTGGAATGGTTCACACCTACTGTATCCACATCCACCTCTATACATAGTTAAAATTATGTCACTTCATATATCTAGACTTTAAAATTAGAGCTGAGCATTGCAGAGGGAATGGGCAATAATTCTGAAATACTTCAAGTGGAAAAAAATGCTCGAATGCAGTAAAAATTAAGAAATACAGAGAAGTATGGGAAGTTTTAATATCCTAGGCATCCTACAAAAAAAAAATTTTTTTTCAGTACTTTGCTGCTTTTGTTTGCTGTTTCTTTCTCTGCTTCCTCCCTTCCCTCTACACTTGAACTGTGGGTGAAAACCAGCAAGGTGCAGATGGTCATCCATCTCTGATGAGCAGAGTGCTGGTGCCTCTAACTTGTCTTTAATGGGACCTAGTGACTAAAGTGATTGAACCTGGCATAACCTCAACATCCAATGGTTCATTTCCAGCCTCTATTGACAGTGGTAGAAAGTAATTCCTGATGATGGCTTTTCAGTAGTCAGAGAGAAATAATCAAGTTAGCCTATTCCTTGTGACTAAATGGCTTGTGAGTAAATGACCACCATGAAGATTAACCCGTAGGCAGGCTTCAAGGGTAGAGAGTGGAGAACACAAACATTGCATCAATGCTTTGAAGGCTGCTCATTTAGGTCAGGAGTGAAATGTGCAGTGAAGAGAATATAGAAGACCTATCTCTTCTCTTGTTTCAAACACTCCTTTCAGACACTAGATTCAGTTGAAAGGGGAGGGGAAAAAACCCCACCCTGCTTCAAATATCCTAGCTTGCACGTACAGTGAGAAATGGCACAAAAAAGCAAGGAACCTCATAAGCTGGTAACTGCTGCTTCTGTACTTCAGAAAAAATACTACGATAGCAAGTTGTGTTTACACAGGAACCATAATCATGGTTTGCTGATATTTACATACCTAAACATTTATGGTAGAAACAGTCCTGAATTGTTGGGTCTGTGTGGTTTGTGTACCTGTACCCCAAAGCAATCCCTGAGTACCTGCAAGAGCTTAGTATGTCTGTAACGCTGAGACATACCTGCTAAAATCAGTGCCACCTTGTGCCCAGCACCCTATCACACACTACCAAGACAATCTGTGTTCCCAAGCATTTACAGTGAATAGAGATAGAAGATAAACTGATCATGGGCTTTATTTACACAGCAGGGAATTAAGGCACAGATTTCAGTCAAGCTTAAAAATTTTGGAGAGTACCCAACCCAGGCTCTCAAAGTCCTTAAGCAAGTAAAAAGTCTTTTTCTTCCCTCCCAGACACCCAGAAGACCACTTTAAGGTTGGTAGCATTGCTGAGACAAATCTGTGTGAGTATTGTGATAGAAATGTTAAGACTGACATGAACGGGCATGTGTGGTTCTGAGAACAGCAGCAGGAACAAGCAGCAGGAGAACGGCTATACTAATGGCATATATTGGTTGATGGCACCTAGATTAGCATGTGATTGGCACCCCAGCATCAGTATGTGCAGCTTCTCAGGGCACACAGTGTGGGAAGGACAACCTAAAAGAAGGAATACCCTACTTCTAGGCTAGAATAAAGACTCAAGCCATTTAAAGATCATGGCAAAAGGCAGTACACAGAGTAGGAACCATAAGACCACTAGACAAATATGAAGGATGGTGAGCAAATCCTAATGATCCACAGAGGTGGAACGGGTGGGACACACCGACCATCAGCTTGCAATGGGTACAGAAGAGCAGACCAAAGACTGGCACATGGTTTCCAAACTCAGAGGAATCCAGGGTACAGGAAGAGGACTCAATAGTGGGCATCTCTCATCCTCCACGTCATTTTAAGGTGTTCTTGGCAGACACTGGGATACAAGCACTTCAGTGCCTGACTGCTGGGCAGGCCACTCTGCTATGATTGTCTTGCTGGTCATAAGTAAATGGATATAAGAGAGTAAAATCACTTTTGCTTCAGTTTTATTTAAAAAAACTCTCACCCTTGCCCCCCTTTAAGGTCTCACATCGAGATTTGCTACTTGGCTGCTGCAGTATTGCAACACCATTTCTTGCATGGAAGACCTTGTTTTTGCCTGCTCAGTGTGTGAGTCTGCATGTAACCTTGCAAAAAGTCTGCTTTTGCCAGGGGTCAGCAGTGAAAATCAGTCTTCCTGGACATGGACCAGTTAGATGGCTGCAAGACTTGGCTCCCTATGTTTTCCAGCAACTCTAGAAAGCTACATGCTGTTTCTGAGTGTGAAGCATTTGAAATCCTGCCCTCCCTGGAACTCTTGGAGGCAAATCTGGGCTTGATCTTTGCTACAAAAGCACCTTGTCTAGTCTGGCAAGATTATTCCAAAGTAATTGACTATTAATTTGAAAAGTTTCATTACCAAAAGGGCTGGAATTAATTCCTCTCTTCATGTCCCTGGATAGTACTTTAAAGACAAGAACAACTTCTCATCAGGATATTTTGCTCCCTAGTTTCAAGGCAGCTGCTTGTTCAGGATGGCTTCTTTTAATTTTGTGTGGGGAAATACTACGTTGTAAGAACTGGTCAGCTCTCCAAAGCCAGAACTGGGCTTCTAAGGGGTGGAAGTGCTCTTGCTGCCCTGTCTTACAGATAAACCAAATGCTGCACTCTTTGCAGGGGAAAGAATAACATTTCTCTGCAGTTGGGCCAGGAGCTGTAGTAATCTTTGCTATAATAAACTTTGCCAAGTGTTCTTGGGAGTCTGCTGTGGTAGGTAAACTGTGGAAGAAAAATAGTCATTCCAAGAAACAGCATCTTGTCTGAAAAAGATTTCTAGATAAATGTCTTTTGTTCCCATCTTTACCACCCGCTCCCCACACACATACTTTGCATTTATATTGCATCTTTTTATGTTCAGCCTTGTTATTTCAGCACTGACAAAGGCCCTTGGGTGGGCAAGGAGTTGTATGAACATGCTGAGCTGACCTGTAGGTTCACTGACCCATGTGATTTATGCAGTAAAGCAGAAAGTCTGTGGAAAAGCAGGTACCCACATGCTTTTCCCACGTTCAAACAGGATACTGTTGTGACTGTGAAAGGATGTAGCTTCAGCTCCAGCTTTGAAAGCCTGTGGTTGATTTTGGTCCCCCTCAACAATTTATACGTTTCCTTTATGGAAGTGGGAGGGATGTCTCCAAATCACTTTGCAACTGCAGGAAATACTGCCTGGGCTGCTGTAAGGTCTGTCCTGCATGGTTGCTTGATCCAAATTCAGGCACCCCAACTGAAAAGCCAAACGTGGTAGGTTAGTAGGTAAGGGGAGACCATGGTCTAGGCCTTTGACTTAGAATAAGGGATTTATCATTAGATCCTGTCCCCGATACACTCTCTTCCCTTTGGTTATTTAATGTCTTGGTGATGATTCCTACTTCTGAAAACAGGTATTGTCCCTGCCTCAGTTGAGATGTTGCACAGTGCACAAGGCTTTTCTGCTTAATCTGGCCCTTTGAAAGCCTCTGTGCAGAAATAAAAACTAGTGGTATCAAAAGGATATATGTCCTTACCCTCCAGTCCATAGTGTGCACTTCCATCAAGATGCAATTTGTCTAACCTCATTATGAAAAACTGTGGTGCATGGTACTGGCCTGGAAAGACCGCTGCCAGGAGAAAAGCAGATGCCTTCTCTTGCCTGTCTTTATAACCATCAGGACAATGCAGTGCTCGGGGGTAATTTCTAGGATGCCATTGCACACACACTGCTTTATAGGTTGTTTTAGGTGAGGTAATTCTTGTTTTTTTGTAGAAGATAGTCTTTAGTACTTTCTTCTGGTGCCCGAAATAAAGCCCTGTAGTCCAAACAGGCTTTATTTGTAGATGTATCACCACTGTCTTTCAGCCAGTATTGTTAATGTATTCCCCTTGCTCAGAAACCACACTAAAATTCACTGGAATTGGTTGCTACAGGTCTTCCCCTGTCTTCTCATTATAGCTTGTCATCTTAAATCAGTTTAGCCAAACTTTTTCAGATATATCTGTAGGATTACACATGTCCACAGTAAGAGAGAAGCTTGCATACTTTGCTGTAAAGCACACGGGATTTGGTTGGTTGTTTTTTTTTTTTTAAGCTAAAAGGAAGATACTATGCCGCATACAAATGCCTTGTTTCTCCTTCAGCACCTCTCTTGCTTTTAAAATAGCATCTTGGGTTCTGAACTCTAAAACCCCCTGCTCTAGGCAAAACCAAGGATTGCTCTTACAGAGCTGTCCTCTGGCCAGCCTCCTATGGCAAGAGTCAAAGGTCAGTTCACGGTCATTAGTTTGACAGCAAAAAACCAAATATAAGCAAAAGTCTGCAGAGATTATAAGGACTCTCTTCTTTTGGATTGGACTCAACATAGATGTAGTGAAAGTTGGTAAGCTTAAAACCTCCCCCCCAACCCTGCTGCAGTGATAGAGATCTTATAAGGTCCTGCATTCTCCTTGACATATATTTTGTCAGCTGTATAACAATACATACAATAGTGTACAGGCCTGGAAGGAGAAAAGTAATGGGAAGGGAAAACTGGAAGTTGACATGTCCAAAAACCCTGCAAAAATTGCTAATCTTTTATGGAACTATAGTCAGCCCTAAAACCAGTTGTGTTCCTCTGCAATGAAGAGAAATGTCCAGTGATAGCTGGTATACGC
>NW_008825104.1:864375-866383 GCF_000699105.1 Pygoscelis adeliae
TACCTTTACATGATACCTACACACTGTTCTTAAACATAACCAAGCAATTTCAAGAGATCTCTTCTGAGATCAGGACTGGAAATAAACCATGAGACTTGTAATGTACTTGATCTGGGAAAGCTACTTGCTTTCACCACAATTTAAATGTTACAGGCTGCACACCTCAGTTAATCCCCTGTTTTGTAAATGTGTCTCTTACAGGGAACTATGATGGTCCAGAACAAGGTGGTTTTCTGAACACGTTGAAAATCATGGCAGGTGTACATGTTATCTGCCAGAAGAGTAGACCTTAGTGGTTATACAAATATCTGAGTTCATAACAATTAATTTAATCTTGTGTTATATGCATTCCTACCCATTATGTATGTCCGCAACCCATAGCCTTAGGGCACCTCTGAGGGGGGACATGCTGAACAATTCAGTGGCTTCTCTCTTTCTCCTTAAACACTTAACGCACCATTCTACTGCCACTGAAATAATTGTATCAGGACTCAGTCCTCCATGGACTAAACTCATCTGTGCTGCTTGATAGCTCATGCAACATTAAACATACAGATGATTGCTGATGTCAAGATTTAGCATGCTGTACCTTTTTTATCCAGAGCAGAGATGACTCTCAGGGTGTCAGGCTGAGGAACAGGGATACTGCAAAGTCTTGAATTATCAAAGTATGGGATGTGGCAAGAGTCTGGCTTTGATTTTATCACCAATTTTGAAATGTGCCATTCTCATGCAGTGATTTGCAATTGGGAATCAGATCAAGTTAGCTCTGATACACTTTGATAACCACTTTGTTTCTTATAACACTGAATCAGGAAGACTGCTTTCCCTTTGTCTGCCCTACAGCAAACAACTGGTATATTAGATGATGGGTTTATGTCTCCAGCTGTGATAAACTTTCCTACAGAGAGGGAAGGAGGGGATGAGCATACTGTTAGCCCTTCCTTGCACACTACTCTGAGCTACAGAATGACCTTCACTACAAGAGCACTGGGCAGATGAGCAATGTCAAGTTCACTGCTGTCCAAATAATAGCTGCGGAGGTGGTTACTAACAAGAAGGCTGTAAGTGTTTAAATGAAGGCAGTGAACAAAATAGGTATTTCAAGTCAAGTGAGCAAATTGCCTTTCTAATTTTCTGGTTTTAGTTGGATTGCTTTTGAAGCACGCAGCCTGTAAATGCACAGATCATGTTTCTATGAAGACTTAAGTAGTACACACCCTGATTCAAAGGAAAGCATTTTCCTAGTGGTTCTTCCTTTCATGGGAAGAAGGAGTCCTGTGGCTGCGTACTGGGATAGGACCACTTGAATGTGGGGTCAGCTTTGGCACTAATTGTGAGTTTTGACAAACCACTGTGTCTCTGCCTTCCGCTCAGAAAGCAGGACCTACTTGTCACTCCCTCCACTTTTCCGTTAGACTGCTTGCCAGGGACTGTACTGTAGCGACAGGAACAGTGGGCTGACTCCTGTGTATGGCTTCTAGCCCTGCTGTCATCTTACAGAAGAAAACCTAGCATCACACATCAAATCTAAAACCTGTAATGTTTCTGCTCTTGAAAAGTAATGTGGGCAATGAAGCCCTTACCTTGTGCTCCTAAAACATCTCAAGGACATGCTGCTGTTTTATATAAATTTATTAAGGTCCAGTCATGAAATTGATGTTAATATTCATGCCACAGAATGCATGCTTAATTTTGAAACTTTCTGTTTTCCACCTAGGCTGTTGTATGATGTTTTTGAAGTGCCAATGCCTGGAACAAAGCTGATTTTTGTGGACTAAAAGTGTAACTGCTTTCTTAAAGCTTCAGGAACATTCTGATAAAGTCATATTGGAAAGAAAATATGTGACACAGACCCTGAGCATTGCTGAGAAGCTGAGTACAGAATTGAATCAATGCTCTGCTGTTTTTTGCTTCAGGCTTGCAGAAATAATATTCTTAGTGTATTAAACCCAGAAGGATGCACCTTGCAAATGCAATGCAAAGCAAGACTCATATCCAGATCAGC
>NW_008825104.1:866525-875490 GCF_000699105.1 Pygoscelis adeliae
AAGAGAGTTGTTTGAAGGTAAAGAGGTAGGAAGACCTGAGACAGTGAAGAAAACAGGAGATATTAGGACTTAATTTCATAAGGAACTTTGAACTTTAACTTGTTGAGAAATATTAATAATAATCCTGATCATACCTAAATGGTGTGACTCTTCCTTATCAAAATTCATAAAATCATAGAATAGTTTGGGTTGGAAGGGACCTCTAAAGGTCATCTAGTCCAACCCCCCTGCCGTGGGCAGGGACATCTTCAATTTGTAAAATTTGTTTACCAGGACTTGTACTATTCCCCATAAGGTGTGAATTGCCATATTAAAAGACTAATCCTTTCTAACGTACAAAATATAAACTACCAACATAAATAAGTCTACATTTCCTATCCATCTGGTTTTCATTTTACTGTGGCATACACAATTGGCCTGGCTTCAGAGCAAGCTAGAGCAAGTAATGATTGGATCTAAGGTTGTGGCATGACACCTGAAAACAGAGAAAGAGACAGCAGGGGTTTTTGTTGTTAAGTCCTTGACCTGGTTAAGATATTTGCTCTTGAAGTCTCAGTCCCTGACGAAGATTGTCTCAGATAAGCTACAGTTCAGCTAACCTGAAATAAGAGGGTGACAATGAGGCAGAAGAAACTCTGGTCAGCAGAATGCTTCTGCTTTCTGTGCACTTGCCACCAGCCTCCTGGGAAAGAATATTATTGCATAGCTCAAACCTTGAGGATTTCTTCCTTAAATATTAAATCTCCACCTATTAGGACCGTATCAGTTTTCATTCTACGGGTCTTATTCGGTTCTTGCTCATATAGGTGGTTGTGTATTTTCTAAGCATGTATATAATTATCAGTGTGTTATCTTGTTCATAAACTGGACCCTTTCATATTTTCTCATGCCAAGAGGTTCAGCAAAAGCAGCCATAGATTTACTACAGTTAATAATAGAATAGCCTTTCATAATAGAATGCCATCTCCTGAGAGATTGCTGTCTTGTGAAGTCCTGTATTTTGTTCTCCTGGAGAACCACTCATCCAAGAACAAACTAAGTTTTGCTCTGTTTTTGCCAATGGATGAGATCGCTGCCTGATAGGTGTGCTAACACAGACACTAAATAATAGAAATTGCAGATTAGACACTAAAAGCAGCCCGTGGATGTTGTTTAGCATCTTAATGCAATAAGCGGTTTCCTAGCAATCAAGCTACATTTACTAACTCTTTAACTAGCTGAGCACGTTCTTTCTAAAAAGAGGTGTTAAAAGCTGAGAAGTTCAAACACTTTTTTCCCCAGATTATGTATGAAGAATAACAGGGGTTTTATTGAGATGGAGTGAGCTTGTACCAGGAACTAGCGAACAAGAGCTGAAACTTTGAACTGCCTGGGAACATCTATTATGATAATGAAACTTATAACTAACAATAAGGTTTCTGTATTGAATCCCTGTATTATAGAGCCACAGGACTGCATACAACATCAATACACTGTCTCAGTAAAAACTCCTTTACATCTATAGCACTTGCACTGTTGAACAGTGAGCCAAGGACTTTTTTTGTGTAAAGGTCAGCAGTCTCATGACAGAATGAGGCAAGTTGTACCACATGGACAAACTCCTTGTAACGTGCCATGTTTCTTGCTAATGCCTGTTAGAGAGAGCAAAGATACTCTAGAACTTCCTTATATTTAAACCTTAAAGAGAAACAGACTTCACACTGAATAGTGCAATTAGGCTGAAAGACTCTGGCATATAAATCTGACTTGAGTGCTTGGAGATAAAGTCCCCTGTCCATCAGTGTCGATGTCTGCCTATACAGGTTTTGCTGGGACGCGACAACATTGGGCAAAGATGCAGGAGGGACCAATGTCAGGTATCATAAAATAGTGCCTAGAGAAAAGCCGTGTGCCAGCATTCTTGATTTCAGGTTGTGTTAAGTCACGACCTGTGACAGAAGTTAGGAATCCGTGTGAGGAGGCTTTGGATGCTCTTGTCCGACAAGCAGTTGCACGAAGTCATGCATTTGGCATAGGTCTTCTGTGTTTTTTGGTGATTTCAACCACACAACTACCTGACACTGCTAGTACTCTGAAAGACAGCATAGTGTTTAAATTAGTGAATTGAATTTTTGGCAGATATACAACCCAGATTTTAAAACAGCTCTATATTTGGACACTGCATAAGCCACTGAATTGTTTTCAACTCTTGGTTTATGAAATGGTGTGCAATGCAGTCCTAGCGTGGGGAAAAGGAGCTGCTCAGGACCCACCGCTGACTTCCACCAGTCAAGGAGGTTTCCCAGGTGATATCTAAGTCTGTCCACAACAGTCAGAGTGGAAGTCCTGCCATCAGCTCAAATGGAAGCAGAGAACAGCTCTTTGTAATAGCGTGACTTCAGAAGGCTTTTCTTTTTGTTCTCTGGGATATGGTGTGCTGGAAGGGCTCTTGGTCATGCTGGTTAGTGGATCCTAACTGACGCCAGGTGTGAACAGATGGTGATGAATGGTTGTTCCCCTTCCTTCAGTTAAAATCATTGAAGTCCATGAATGAAAGATGGGATTTGGTGTTAAATTGTCCTGGACTAAAAGCCTACAATCAAATGCTCATTTTACAGTCAGTTGAGGTACTTTGGTTTCTCTACTAAGCACAGGAGAATTTCTGCCTATGCATCAACTCTGACATTTGGAGTAGTGATTTTATATTCTCCTCTATCAAGAGTTACCAGTCTGACCAAGATGATACGAAAAATGGCAAAACTTTCTGTTGACGTAGGCCAGCAGCAACCTGCTAGCCCTCCTGGTGACTCCTGCTTGGAGCAACAATGTTCGATTTTACAACCATACAGTTTATTTTAATAGGAAGATCTATTGCTACTAGAAAAGAAGGTATTTCCCAGAACATTGACAATTTAAAATACTGGCTTCACATACTTTCTTCCTATTTGCTTGGAGCTCCTAAATGAGCTTGGGTTTTCTGGAGGATTTGGGGCAGGGGGGAGGTCTATTGCTTTTCCTTTAAGCTATCTAATGGTTGCTAATAGAAACCATCTGGCTGACTGTCTCCTAAATTGCAGTAATCATGGTTGAGTTTGCTACATCATTCCCAAGTGGCTTGTTTCCTTACAACACTATCTTGTACATAAGACCGAACAAAGTAGAAAAACAAGTTCATTTGAAGACAAGTTCAAAGAAGATGAGGTCATAAGCTTCTCCCTCTTTCTTGTTAAACATCTGCTTGAAGTATCAGTGTTTTTTATTTTTCTATGATACTTACATCAGTTAAGTCTAGTTTCAGTACCCCAAAGATGCACTGAATCTTACTGTTATACTTGCAACTAACCCAGCTGACTTGTTACTGAGATTTGCTGGGCAAGAGGAAAGGAGAGAGGCGGTTGTAACATACGGTGCCATGGGAGGAGGAAAGTACTTATGGAAGCTGGTATGTACCCCGACGTACTTTGAAGCACAATTTCTGAATCTGAGACAAACAGAAAAGTGAAAGGAGTATGAAAGGGGCAAGATACAGTGTGGCCTGACAGAAGAACTTGCTCTTGTTAGTGTGGACATAACGTGTGTGCCTTGCAGATACTACTGTTCTGGCCTTGTGTTACAGGGCTTTATGTCAGGCGTAGGTTAGACCAAATTAGGAACAAATTTTTGTATGATCATCCTCCCTTTCCTGCCATTCATTAGAGTGACAGAGTAAAATGAGGTCAGACAACTTCTAATCCTGGAGAACAGATATTCCCCCAAATATTTCAAGCTGTCAAGAACTGGTCTGTCAGATCTTTGAACTGGAAATGTCTCTATAGTGCTCAACTGCTCAGCCCCAAGGTGTCTGTGAAGGATAAAGCTGCCACTCCACTCCTATCCCAATGTTTTGCCTAATGGCAAGTAAGCCATCATATTAAAGCTACATGAATTCAAGAAGTCCATGAATAGTTCCACAGGAAGAATCACTGCATTACAGCTGTGCTTCCATACCCATTAGGTTTGAGATGTAATGAAAGAGTTTTGAGACCATATTGCCATATTCAGCCAAGTAGAAAATTCATCTTTTAAATACATCTGACTGTTTGAAATATAACAGGCTAGTGAAATAATTTCACTGGTTGCAAATACGCATTTTTTGTAACATCATAGCCTCAAGGCTGATGCTTTAGATTATGATGACAGATGTTGTTTCCACACTAGTCAGGAAAATACTTAATTGAAAATATATTTTATACACTCTATGGGTTGTTCAACATGGGACATCTCACAAATCAACCCATGTAAAATTAATGGACATGGGAAAAAAGAGTTTAAGGTTTTGCCACTGTTGATCTAACTTTGCCTTTTGACTTTCCTAGGAGCCTAGTATTAATTTCACCCAGTTTTCCCTTGTTCTAGGTTTGTCTTTTTTATTTTAAGAGATGCAATTGAATTCTGTGTATTGTTTAGTGAAATATTAATAAGCCAAGACAATCATTCTAGTTTGATGCACAGAACCAAAACAATTCACTATGATATAATACAGTCTTTTAAAGGTTTACTTGCACCCTTAAATGAATATCAGTATTCTTGGAGGGTGGGGTAGACTGGGAGCTTTGCCTGCCCCCTGCATCACAATGTTGCTACTGGTGGTCCGAGTTGGAGTAATAGCTCTCAGCATAGCAGCTGTTCCCCGTCATACAGCACCCCTATCACAATTAAGGAGAAAAAGTCCAGAAAAATAAATCTTCATTTTGTCAGGCTGAATTATGCCTTGGATAATTAGGGAGGTGGCAGCAATTCTTCAGCATCTAATGGAAAAATATTACTCAATGCAATCCAGAAGGGTGAAGGCCATTTCTATTTCATGTCTTCAAACTAGATAGCCATATACTGCAATACAGTCAATGCTCTCTGCATGTGGCAATCCATATAAGTATTTTGTGCTCCTGAAACACGAGGGTGGGGGGATCCCTCAGTGAATTTTTTCGTGCATAAAACATTTTCCTACAAGCTTGGTATTAGCAGCAGCTCAGCAGAGAGCGCAATGCTGAATAATTTGTATTTCTAAACCAGAGACCTTGTTTCCTACAGCTTTTGTTATTCTGTTAGCTGTGTGGCAGGGAACAGTAGTCTCTACGTGTCTTACAGCCTGCCAAGGCACTACTCTGTTACAAGGCACTGCTCCACTTCAAACATTTTCTTCAACCAGCCAAGCAGTAGGCTTTATCCTCTGACTTGTGTTGTCAGCTTTGTGCTTGACCATAAGATTTACAGGCTTACAACAGAGCTATGCACCAGTCTTCTGGCATATAACTCTGTCCAACTGGCACGAACAAGACCAAGGGTTTTGCAAGTGCCAGTCTCACTGAAAGCCAAATAACTAGTGCCTTCCTCTCCTTTTTTTTTTTTTTAACAATAGAAAAAAAAGACAAAGGAAGCAAATTTCACGTTAGCATATAACTACTCTGCTACATGACCAATGTTGGCTCAGTAAAATATTTTTCAGAAAACTTCCTTATTAAGGTTGAAGGACTATAAAAATTAACACCTAATACTTTGGTTCATTGATATAAGAAAAATGCAGCAATAATTAGCATCTTTCTTTGAGCGAGGTGGCAATACAGGTTGAAGCCCAGTAGTATCTCTTCTGCCAGTAACAACAAGGGCACTAGTAAAAAAGTCGTTAAGGACCACAAAGCATCCGCCAAGCTCAAAAGGCAGTCACTCCATGTTATCACTGATTAATTTTGTGGAGGATTCATAGTTGTTGTTGCATGTCTCTTTTAATGCAAATGGATTTCTGTCTGATCCTGCAGACAGAATTATGTCCTGCTGTGGGGCTGCATTGACTCCAGCAGGTGCAAGAGATTGCAGCCAGTGAAGTCCCAAGGACTTTGTCCCTTAAAGCTAAGAAGCATACATCAGCAAAAGCACAGGAAACTGTTTCCTAAATCTCTTTGTATGCATAGGGAACATCTGCTGTTTTGTGCAGTAAGGGACACTGTATAGAAAGTCAATCTGAAAATCAGAGGACAACCAGCACTGGGCTTGTAGTGAAAATTTTCTGTGAGTGTTTCTTGCCTTATTTCAAGGAGGGCAGTGGGGAGGGAGAGGGAGGAGCAGGAAATCTGCTCATTTTTTTGTCTTGATATTTTAGAAAACATACTTTTTCGGATGTTAATACAGATTTCATTGCTTGTAAATTGCTCCTTCATATGGTTTATGATTTTTATGAAATGGTTTATAAATAACTGATGAAGCAGTTCAAGGAAAACCACAAAAATTACTTAAAAGGATGCTGTCAAAATGTATGTTACCTTTAAGTTTTTTTCCTAGCTTTGAATATTTAATGACTTCATTTTCCTTGTTTCTTACTTGAAAAATAGCTCTACCATGCAGCTAAAGTGTTGATCTTTTTTAAAAACAGGGCAACTAGAATCTCACTTATCTTAGTATGTATGTATTTCTGAGGATTTATGAAATAGCATGTAAAAAGTATTCTTGTGGTTATGTTAGATACTATAAAACAAAGCCCACCATGCTTTGTGAACTATTCAAATCAGTTTGAACATGGGCCATATACGGTTTGAATGAGGCTTCCAGAATCTGAAAGTACACCAATGCTAAACACAGGTCTGGAAAATGGGAAGATGTGGAGTCTATTTTTGTAGAACTCCAGAAGGATGCCAATTTCTTCTTCTCTATAACATTTTTGATTTGGTGGGTTCAAAGTACAGAACTCCCCATGTCTTTTCCTAGAGTGAGAGGAGGAATCAATGCTGAGTGGTGATCAGGTACATCTGATACCGTGTCTACCTAAGTCAAAAATGTACGCCATTCACAACTTTGGAGCACAAGTCATGAAATTACAGGGGACCATTTTCTTGCTTCCAGCCATAGACGTCTTTCAGCCAGCATTCTGTTCAAAACTTCACTTGACTTTTCCTCAGTCCACATGAAGATCTCCCTTTTGCCTTCTCCCTGATCTTTCCATTACTTTGGATGTATGATCCAAAGATCCACAGCCCAACCAGTGTTCTCATTTGTGTATTTATTTGCCATTGCTATTTAGTGTCCAAGGAAACCCTTTAGACCAATTTTCTTTCAAGCATTGTCATGTGCCAATAGCTTATATTCTAAAAGACCTTGATTTTTTTTTTAAATAATTGTAATTACACTAAAACTACACCCAAGCTGCTAAGAGTTTAAGACAGACCACAGCAATAATACTTTCTGCTTTACAAAATGGTGGCGTAAAGGATGTTCACTGGGTGATAAGACAGGGTGATCCAGTGAAAGGACATGATCTAGTATTTACAACTGAGTTCTCCTGGATCTGCCTGTTTCCTTGCTCTTGCTGCATAATACAACATAGCATTTACTTTGGTCCTAGAATAAACATAACTTCCTCAAACAGCATTTGATGTGCTGTGAGGTGAGTGGAAAGTGGCAGTTTTGTTACAGCCCTGTAGAGTGAAAGGAACTTCCCACCATAGAAAGCAAAGCTGAAGTAGTAAGATGAAGGGAAATTTGTGCTGTGGAGGCACTGAATCCTTATTCATTCAGAGATATTAAGATAAGGGTAATTGCTTTCTAGTCAAAGGTCTAGCAGTTTTCTGAGATTTATAGCTATACATCTTTTCTCAAAGATATTTTGACAAACTGTTTTATACAATAATAAGCATTGTACAATACAGCAATTAGGAAAAGTAGAAATAAAGTAAAATTTATAGAGGAGAAAAGTGTGATCACAAAGTTCCCTGGAAATCTTTGGAAAGAGAGGGGTACACAAGTTCTTAGTTTAGGTCTATAGATGAGTTTATTTGCCATCATGATTCTCTATGTTGGCAAGACAGCAAATCCTTAATGATGGTTGAGGACAAATCAAGAAGTAATTATAAATTTCCCATTTATATATCTTTAAAAAAAAAATAAAATCCTTGCATTATCAATTTATCAACAGCTTTAGGGAATACACCTTAGTGATCTAGTTTTAAGATGCATTCAACCTGGCTGGTGACTGGAAGGCAATTGGAAGTTTTAAGATTTCTCATAAAGATGGAATTCAAACAGCTTGCTTAGATGATGTGCCAGTCTCTACAGCAACATTTCAGGGAGAACCTGACTAGTCTAGAGTAAGAAGTATCTTCACTGTCATACTTTAGCCTCCTAGAATAACACAAATCTCTGGAAAAGCATACAGCTTTGGGGGCTTCAGTCCAGATTGAGTTGCATTGAAACAATTCAGGCTGTGATCCAAAACCCATTGAGGTCAATGGAGAGATTCCCATTCATTTTCAATAGCTTTTGAACCAGAGTCTTAAAGCTGGTGTTTTGCTGTCAGAATTTGCTTAGGCAGACCATGAAACATAAGTATGCATTTCTCAGAAGAGCTGGAGAACACTGAAACTGGTCTATTCCCTGCAGCTATATTGAGGATTATGCCTGATGGCAAAGCTTTCCAGAACGTTTAATCTTCAAATTAATTTGATGGTCCTGCTCAGCACTGGGTAAACAGCAGCAAAATGTTCTGCAATATTTATTCACATTTTTAAATGGATAGTTGTCAACAGTATTTTCTTTCTCTTTGTTTACCTTTTCGATAAATCATTCTAGTGAACAAGTTTGCTAGCTGGAAGGGATTGCTGATACAGCAAACCTTAAATTGGTTGCACTCCTCAGTCTATTAGTGGTGAAGTCCATGCATGCTATAGTTAAAGGTGCAGCTGCAGTTTGCATGGTTGTGGACAGGTTGGTTTTGTACTGTCAGCTGTGCTGAGTGGTCTATTTATCCAGCAGATCACAACATGCAGTGTAGCTGTTGCAGATTGAGCTGTCTCCATATCCTATTGAACATAAGGCTGGCATAGCTTTGTCTAGTGGAGTGACTGCCTGGTATAGTCCCACTATTGGCAGCGTATAGGAAAGTGCATCACTTTTAACATCTACAAGTTGCAGGGAATTTATGTGTGATGGAGCAAATGTACATCAGCAGGTTTTAAATGCA
>NW_008825104.1:875531-877787 GCF_000699105.1 Pygoscelis adeliae
TAGGTGCCTAATTTGTTAATACTCACTTTACTGAGTCCTTAAAATAATTTCAGATGACACAACAGTTGGTATCTAAGTTTCTTTAAAAGTCAAGACCCTACTATATCCATCTCTTTCTTAAGAGATTTACTTTCTCTAAACAATAAAGCCATGCAATGATAATCTAGAGGATCACACCAATTGTCTATTGTGAGAGGAAACGAGGGATAAGTCTGTCATTCATGATCTGGATTAAGATTTTAGAAGTCTGGGCTCTTTCTTTTTCATTGCTTTTCTGACTGACTTCTAAGAAATTGCTCAATCTCCTGCTGCAGTTCCTACTGTGAAACAGGAAGAATCTCCTGATTTTAGGGAGGAATTTGAATGATTAATTCATCAACTGCCATAAAATCAGTTGGAAATTAGAAATGAGCAGATCAAAATCAAGACATAGAAAATGTTGCTAGAATGGTTTTATTTATACTGCAGTGCCATTGTTCATTTTTGCAATTGTTAAGACAACACAGAAGAGACACTTACTGTACCCAGATTTATAGACATTTCTAGAAGTCTGCAGAAAGAGCTAGCACTCCCAGTGGATAGTTAACAGGTGGCCACAGCCTCCGTGAGAACTTCTGATTGTTGATACTTGTAGTCTGCAATCGTTTACAATCAGAAAGTAGCTATTCTGGAAGTTCAGTCCTCCTAGCACACCACCCAGAGAAATAGGAAAATAAAGTGGATTTATTGCACCACACACATGCTTTCAGCTTTAAAACATCATCCACTGTGAAGGATGTGATTCTGCATGATCCCCATGGGTAGCCTGACAAGACAGCAAACAGCATACAGCTGAAGGTATTAACTCTGCCCACAAGTACGTGTCCAGGATGGCTCATCTACACAACTGTAAAATGTATGCAAGTGTTAGGTATACATAAATATTTAGTACATAGAAGTTTGTAAAATTTTCAGTAGTCTTCAAGACAAGGCACTGTACTTATGAAAACTGTAAATCAGACAAGCTTGATAAAAGCACGGGTTAGTGCTACTGCTTCTTCAAGCAGTAGCAGGTGTCCCCAGCTGAATATTGCTCCCCACATACATGCTGATCTGGCTCCCCCTTCATGATACTGCTGGGCAGATGCATGCCTGATGCAATTTTAGCCACATTCTTTAATGCCACCTTTCCATTTAGAGCACAAAGTGAAGTAGGATACTGTGACTGAAACTGCAGACAGCGACTTCCAGATTTTTTTATGAATGTTTACCATTCTTCTATTGGGAGTGAGAGGCAAAGAGAGACATCACTTACCCTGAAGCCAAGCAAACACCCAGGCCTGAAATCAGGTATTAGGTATTACATATTAGGTATGTAACAATTTGTATTATCAAATGTGGGCAGAAAAGATACTAAAAACATTCAAACATAGCATCAGAATCCTGGGAAGGTTTTATTTTTCTCTTTCTTCTTTAAGTTTCCTGTTAGCTTTTGTAGGTTCTTCTGAACATATCACTGGAGAATGGAGGAAAAAGTGGGAAATCTTCCTTTAACCATAGGCAGGAATTGTACACACTTTCCTTTCTTTTCTTTGAAAGCAAACACTGAGATGCTTCCCTCATTTTAAATTATCTAGCATAGCTGAACACATTTATGTTCTGCTGATGCATTATATCTGCATTATGTATTATATCTTCATATAATAATGCATTATGCATTTTATGTTCATATAAATCTTTTTCAGGCCTGTTAAATAAACTCCCAAAAAAACACTGCTAACACCGGAAGTGACAAAGTACTGCTGGTTGTCCAGATGAAATACTTACAAGATATGTTCTGACTTGCATCTTTAGGACTTTCCATTTGCTTTACTTCTTGTTGTAAAATTCTTAAAAAGAAAATTTGAAAGGCTAGAGACAAATATTCTGATCTTTATGCTTTGAATAAAAAAATCTGTTGTCTGTGTAACTCTCAAACACTCAGGATGCTCTCTGCTTTCTGTTCTGTGAGCTAGTTACAACTTTGTACATCCACAGTTCATGATGCTTGATTTATTCTTCCCTGAACAAAATTTTGTTCAGGAAGGGATGGCCTGATAGTTCAGTAAAAGGGCAATTGCATCTTGCTCTGAAACTGTGAAGTCCTAGAAAGCGCCCCTGTGCCAGAGGACGTCAACAAGTTCCCAGGAGCTGCTTATGGCAAATGATGTCTCCCACAATAAGGCTCACATCTGAATGCTGTGGTTAGTGTTTCATAAGGAGGCCGGGGGAGGGTGT
>NW_008825104.1:877800-880787 GCF_000699105.1 Pygoscelis adeliae
AATTTTTTTCTAATAATTTCTGGCAGGCCTCACTGCTATTGAGCCCCAGTGTCCACACCCTTCCCACGTGTCACAGGCTGAAAGCCAGGCTCCCACTGCAGCTGGACCCCTCCCTCTGCTCAGCACCTCCCCACAGCCCCAGCTGTTAAGGGGCGCCTTGGTCACCACCACCCCAGTGAAGAGCATCCCTCCCGCCGGAGCTCCGTTCTGCAGAAATTTGGGGCAGTTTTGCCATTTGGTTCAGCTTGGCTTTTGTTGTATGTCCTTAGTCGCTTTGGATTTGCCACCAACATGCTGTTCCCCACGGCTTTGTTTTTCTCTGTGTACAGCTTCCCACTGGTGGCTGCGGTGCTGTGTCCCATCCGATCACCCCTGGATGTCACCTGCTTCTGGGGAAGTTCAGGCAGCCCCACACCACCCCCACACTGGGACCACTGGGGGAATCACACCACCATGGAGCAGGGCAGACCACCCCTGCTTTTCAGAAGAGTTAGTAAGGCCTTCTGTACTTGGCTACAACCTCACACATCTTCCCAGCTCAGGTGGGCCAGTGGCTCTGCAGAAGCTTTTCCAGGACACTGATCTTAACCCTGCTCCCAACGAAGCCAGCAGCAAAACTGATCATGACTTCGGTACCTGCAGAGCTGGATTTGCTGTAAAGGAGGATGTAGCAGGCAAAGCAGTTTCAAAGTGCGCAGCAAACTCCAACAAAGAAGCATCCTTCTTTCATAAACTTGGGAAAGGATATAAAACTCTTACATGAATGGAAGGATGGGGGTCATAAACTTGTGGAAGCAACCAGTTCTTGTATGGTAGAAATACTTTGAAAATACATGATTTCATTAAGAAGATTAAATTTATCCTGAGTTTCCAGGAAAAGCAATATTTCATTTTGGCCTTACACATCTACATTATGTGGCTTTAAGGGTGTAGCCATGTTAATATATGCTGCTTAAACGCTGTCTTCAAGAAGAGATGAGCAGTAATAAGCCTCCTCACACTCCTTTTCTCACCCAGTCTCTCTTGGAGTGGTGTGAGTAGCACTGAGCAAAAGCAGATGAAATTTAATACATCTGCCACTCTCCCCATCCCTAGACCAGCAGAAACAGAAAGAGCTCAGTTATTTAAATACACACAGTGCTTTACCATTACACAAACATCTCCCTGTCTTTGTTTCTGTGCAAAGAGGGCTGGACTCATCAGGTAATCCAGCAGACCATGTTTTAGTGTGCATCGCAAGGCTCTGTGGGATCATGGTGAGAGAGGGAGGGAAAAATCCTTGCTTCCATCACTTCTCTGGCATGTTAAACCAACCTTGCCTGGGATTAATTTGAGTCCTGGCTCTGGCTGCCTCTTGTATTAACATCCCCAGCAGACCAAGAAATACTTTAATTCAAAAAAAGGTTCAGGCTAGTGGTTCTGGCTGCTTTCATTGGAACAACTTTCACCAAACAGTGATGGGGCTCCAGCTTTCCAAGAGACGGCAGTCTGGTGCCGACCACATGCTGGCTGTTGCAGAACCCATTTATTACCCCAGGAGCTGCCTGCAAATCAACAGCACTGATTCCCGTGTGTGACCAGAAATACACTGCACAGAGCAGTGACTACAAGACACAGAGGAGTCAAATATCCTGGTCTTCTGGTCTACTGCTGGTCGGCTGCTGATAAAGTGTATTTTTAAACACTAACCTTTTACTGTAACTCCTTAACAAGAAAAGGCTGTCAAAGCTGTCCTTCCTCTTTTTACTCCTAAAGATGTGAGTGTTAGTAGAGAGATTATTATGCCTACAGCAGACTCTTAAACTCTTTGAAGCCACAATATTTTATTTTTTTAAAGCCACTGGGTAGCACTGAGTAGCAACCATTATCCAGAAAAGTTTCTTTTCACCAATGTCCGACCTTGTAATCCATCCCTCCCACAAGGTTCTGTTGTGCTTTGATTATCTCTGTAGCCTTGTTTGGGTGTGAGTGCAAAAGTGACAGTGCCTCTGACTTTGACAGTGACTCAATGGTACCAACTATCTGTGGAAAAAAAAAAAAGTTTTTGTGAATTTGGCTCCACCATTTTTATCCTGAACTAGCTTCTGGGTAGATCTACAGGGGCTTTGAGACTTCCAGAGGAAAAAAAGAATTTTGGGATTAAGCTTTAAAAAATCAGTGATAAACTAAAAGATGTCCGCCTTCAGGTTATTTCTGCTGTTGAACTACAGTACAGTGAATAAGTGCTGCTGACATACAAACATACTTGTCTAGAACAACCTGAAATACTACTGGTCAGAAAGCTTATCACTGGTGCTGATGCAGGGTGGCAGTCAGGACTAAACCAGCTCTTAGCTGCTGGCTGGTACCACAGCATCAGTGCATCCTGACTTATGAGAAGGGGAAGGCCCAGGGCTGACAAGATGTAGTCCAAGTGAAGCATACAAAGTCAGTGACATGTTGATAATGACATCCAGAAATATAGCTGAGACTGGAAACAGCAATTCCCTCTTTACACCCAGCGTGTTAATTTCCAATATATACTAACTCCAAAGACACATCTGGAGGAGGACATGACAACATGCTAAAAGTCAGTGAAATTAGGATGGAGAGTGCTGGCAGCTGACATAGTAGGGAGAACTCCTTCATGTCCCCTCATCCTTCAAAAGCACAAAAATTCAAGTGACTTTTTAAAGTCTTCCACTATGCAGAAGATTTTCCCAAAACCTCAATCCATCCCACTCCTACCAGTTTGATGCCAGGGCCAGCAATAGATGCCCAGAGCGTGGAGAAGGAGCACAGCAGGAGAGCGCCTGAAGAGCAGCACAAAGGAACTCCAGCCAGTAAGACAGTTTCATCAATGCCAACTTCAATGCCTCTATGCAAACGCATGTAGCATGGGGAATAAACAAGAGGAGTTAGAGATGTGAGCATGCCTCCAGGGCTACGACCTTATTGGCATCATGGACACCTGGTGGGATGGCTCCTATGACTGGAGTGTTGGGGGT
>NW_008825104.1:890391-927334 GCF_000699105.1 Pygoscelis adeliae
ATGAGGTTCCTGTTGGCCCATTTCTCCAGCCTGTCCAAGTCCCTCTGACTGGCAGCACATTCACCTGGTGCATCAGCCACTCCTCATATTTTTGTATCATCTGCAGACATGCTGAGGATGTACTCTGCCCTATCTTCCTTGTCATTAATGAAGATGGTAAACAGGATTGGACCCATTATTGCCATGGAGGGCAACCTTCATGTCTGGCCTCCAACTGGGCTTTATGCCACTGATCACAGCCCTTTAGGTCTGCCCATTCAGACAGTTTTCAATCCACCTCACCATTCACTTATCTAACCCACACTTCACCAGATTGTCTATGAGGATATTATGGGATACAGCATCAGACATCTTGCCAAGTCCAGAATAACACTATCCACTGCTCTTTCCATGTCCATCAAGCAAGTCACCTCATTGTAGAAAGACATCAGATTGGTCAGTCATGATTTCCCCTCCATAAATCCATGCCCAGTACCCCCAGTCACCTTCTTGTCTGTAAATGGTTTGTAGGACTACTTGCTCCATTACATCATGGCCAAAGTGTAGGTCCACATTTTAAAAATGTTTCCTAACCTGATTGTCCCACCACTGATGGTGAGTCTACATCACTCTGGACTTTACCACTGGTCTTAGGAGCCTGGTATACATGAGGGTGTTGTACCTGTAAAGAAGGAGGGGAGGAGGGCATTGAGAACCTCAGCCTTTTCCACATCTTTTTTCACCAAGGGCCCTGCCTTATTTAGCAGTGGGGCCATGTTTTCCCCGGTCTTTCTTTTGCTGCTGATGTTCCTATAGAAACCTTTCTTGTTGCTGTTCACATGTCTTGCCAGATTCAACACCAGGTGAACTTTGGCTTTCCTGAACCCATCCTTCCACGGTCAGACAGCATCTCTATATTCCTCCTGGGTCACCTGCCCCTGCTTCTACCTCCTGTACACCTCCTTTTTCTGTCTGAGTCTAGTTGGGGGCTCCTTGCTCACTCATGCAGGCCTCCTGCCCCCCTTTGCTTGGTTTCTGCTTGTTGGCATGGACCATTCTTGAGCTTGGAGGAGGTGATCCTTGAAAATCAACCCTCTCTCCTGGACTCCTCTTCTCTCCAGGGCTGTCTCCCATGGATTTTTCCAAGCAGATCTCTTGAGGGGTTACAGTCTGTTCTCCAGAAGTCCAGGGTTGTGATCCTACTCTGTCTCAGGATCCTGACCTCTGTCATCTCATGGTCACTGCAGTCAAGGCTGCCACTGATCCTCATATCCCCAGCTAGTTCCTCCTGGTTTGCAAGTGTCTGGTCCAACCAAGCATTTCTTTTCTTGGCTCCTTGATCCCTTGTGTCAGGAAGTTGTTGTTTACTCTTGCATTGGAAATGTCTTGAAAATCAGGTCTATTGCTGAAAAAAAAGTAACTGAAGAACACTTCCTTTTGGAGACCAGCTAGTTCCTCCTGGTTTGCAAGTGTCTGGTCCAACCAAGCATTTCTTTTCTTGGCTCCTTGATCCCTTGTGTCAGGAAGTTGTTGTTTACTCTTGCATTGGAAATGTCTTGAAAATCAGGTCTATTGCTGAAAAAAAAGTAACTGAAGAACACTTCCTTTTGGAGATAACAGATTGTAGCTTCATAGATGTAGGTTTTTGCTAACTGGGTAAATACTGGCCTCAGCCTGAAACACACATCTGTAATTTTTGCTTACTGCACAAATCAGGAGTATATAGGCTTGGATACAGGGCTGAGGATTACAGTGACTTATCCCTCAAACGAAATTGGCACAGATGTCAGTTCTTTCACTTCATCAAGCAGTGGAATGACAGTTTGGTTTGTCAGCAAGTTGTCTATTTTAGGACCAAGACATATATTCTACTGGACTGTGAATTATAGAAAAACGTATATGCAGCTTTGCATTTCTGAAAGATGTTTACTGTACAGATTTGTGCATCTGTACCCAATGACATGGGCCTTAAACTTACGTTTTTACTATATTAATTTGCCATCTCATTTTACTACATTTAATTTGCTGTTTGCACTAGGTTTGTTTGCTTTTTGTGCTAGTAACTCTGCTGTGAGGAGGACTTCTATAGTGCATCCATAAGCAATGTTATTATACAGTGATGGTCTCTGAAATGGAACTAATTCTTCCTCCACTCCCTAGTTAATTTTTAAATTACATTAATAGACAAAGAGATTCGCTTGGTTTTGGTTTGGGGCTTTTGGGGAGAGGCAGGGGGGATGATGTGACTGTTCTGTATATAAACCTAAATGGAGGGATTCTAAGAACATTTTGTCTGCCAATCTGTATTTAATAAGCAAGTTTATCTGGGATAGGGGACAAGGTCTTCTTTTTATTTCAGTGAGTGCAGAACCACCATGTGGTACAGGGCATTGCCCTTTTACCATCATTAGCTCTGCTCTCTTGACTTACTGAAATGTTCCCCAGAGCTCTTCCAAGGCCCTGGCTGGAGGAGGAAAAGGAGAAAGGAACATGAGTGCAGAAAAGGGGAGACAGAATGCTCTAGTGCATTCCACAAGCCATCAGGAAATCAGCACTTACAGTGCTATTGTTGTAGGCTTAGAGGGTGGTCTTAATGCTGTAAAATAGATCCAGCCCTGTGACACCAGGAACAGCTGCTTGGGGAACAGTCCTTGCTAGTATGGTCTTCATACAAAACAATCTTTCATCCTGTTGGCTGAAACGCCCTAAATCATGAAGGCTGCAGAGGACAATGCAGCTTTTACTGCCCAGCAAGTTTTCAAGAAGTATTTTGTTCTCCATTTTCACCAGATTTCCCAGTCTTCTTGTTCTTTGGCATGTTGTCAGCTCCTGCTATAAAGTACAATCAATTCTATGCCTGTTCTTACACAGAAGGTGACACTTGCCAAGTTTAAAGAACTGTATAACTGCGAAGTGCTTCTGTATTACTACACATGCGCAACAAAAGTCCAAAATCTAAACCCTTTTCCAAGAAAGTAAGTTCTTTAGCGTAGAAAGGTTAATCACAGTTTCCATTTTCTCAGCTCCAGTTAAGTCCAGTGTATTCAAACTCAGAGCAAAGTGCGTGTACTGATACATCCATTTGATTTGTGTGATAGCTTGACAACTTAAAATATTTTAGCAACGTATTTTATTTTATTAATAAATTATTTGGTTAATAAGTTAAAAATCTAGAATTAGTACCTTTACTTGTTTATTTAAATAGGTGTTGTAGTGTTTTTATGCAGAAGAAAGTAAGGGGAAGGCAGTGAAAAAAGAACAGATGGAAGGTAAGGGTGACCTCTGTGTTAAGTCTTTACTATTCAAGGCTGGTATGGAAATAAAACAGAATGACACTGTTCCTGGAAAAACCTGGGATGGTAAGGAGTGGCTTGTTTATCTGTGTTAACTCTCTGTGGGCTGCAGTGTTGAGGCTGAAGCTGTCAGCTGTAAGAAGTGCTTCAGAAGTTGGTTGTACATGTAAAATTTTATGGGAATATATATAATTCAGCCACCACCATGCTGAAGTGGTCCATTCTCTCCCTATTTATTGCACTTTCAGCAAACTCTCGGTATGCATTACAGAACTTATATGGAGATGGGAAACGCATAGAAATCAAAGCACAGAACCATTTTTTCTGGGCTTCTGGAAATTAAAACTAGCTACAGGTTACAATATGTACAGTCAAGAAACTGATACTGCTTGGTGCCACCTAGGTGCTGGCTATGTAAAGGATCAAATCTGTGTTGTCTTTCTCTCCAGGACAGAGATTTCCCATGACAAAGCTAGTAGGGTCCCTCATAACTTGGTTTCACAGAGCCACGGATTTATCAGTGGTGTCAGAGCTGAGGAAAAGGTGCATTCCATACATGCTGTTCTTAACACATTATTCAAGTTCTCTAAGATACATCCAGGCTTAGCCTTCTCCCCTGACATACTTCTATAGCCAAGAACGTAACTGAAAACAGCCAAGTAGCTGCATTCACTACCCTAAATACTTCCCCATACTCTGACAGGAGCTCTGTCCTCCAGCTCTCCTAACTGGTACCTCCTTCCTAGCAATGAGACTCACTGTCATGGAGCATGACAATGTTTTCAATAAAATATATTTCATCTCTTTCTTTGGGAGATGGACAACTTAAATGCTTCAGTGCAAGTACCCCTGCTTATTGACATTTAATATGACCTTCGTGCCATACTCATTTCTGCAAGAAGAGTTTAAAGGCCAGGGAAAGTAGCAAGCATGGTTGAGCAAGCAGATGAGAACATCTTTACATCAGTAAAAACAGGTATCAGGTAATTTGTAACACAAGGAGTGCAGAATTAGCCCTTTTGTGAATAAGGACAGGTGTGTCAGTTTCTAGAAGATATTTATAGACAGAAGTGAAGTTTAATAGCTAATAGTTTTTAAAAACAAGGAGTCCTAATACAATTTTGGTACAAAGTTGTGCACCTGGAGAAGCATCTTATTTTGCTATAAAAGGCAAACAGAAATATTTCAAGAGTTTTACTACTTATTTGCACTTTGTCCAATTTAAACAGCAGGCAGAACTGCCTAAGAACTGATAGAGACCTAACAAATAAAGCCCATTTGATGCCAGATTACACAAGTTCATGGAAAGTAGAGTTGGACTCGATGGAGCTGGACTCACGTTGGACTCAAGGATCCTTATGGGTCCCTTCCAACCTGAGATATTCTATGATCCTATGATTCTAAGTTCAAACTAAGGGAAGAAAATTTCATTGTAGAACAATTGCATTCATGAAATGAAAAACAGTGCAGAGATTGTTTTGCAGAGCTGCTTTCCTTGTTTCATACTTTAAACAGCTCTATGCTTGTTTCTAGAGGACTTCTGATACAAGCTTTTGGAAAAGATTTTCCTTAGAACATGGAATTTCCTCTCGGAGTGCAGTGGAGCTGGAAGCCAGCACAGAAGAATTTTGGCCTTGCATTGTCCAGATTTGTTTCAAACTAGGTGACTAAACTGAAAAGGAATGGAAGTTTTATAACTCTTAGCTTGAACTTTACATGCAGATAATGTGTGGGATGTTGGAGACTGTTCAGTTCACTTTTACAAAGCCAGGGGTTTTCACCTGGGGATACATCAACTTGAGCAGATGATCTTATTTCTGTCTTGACCAAAGCACTTTTGTGAATTACAGATGCTTGTATGAAATATAGTCAAATGAAGATGCTTTGTGGATTAAAAATTTCTGACCCACTTGTCTGGCCACATTGCACATCTTGTGTTATCTTACAAGAGTGCAGAGGATCTCCGCACTTTCTGCCAAGGTCAGCTGGATGGGTTGTGCAAGCCAACTTAGATGGAGCATTTTTGCTGGTTAGTCTTTAATTATAACCTCCAACCTGTCAGTCCTTCAGCAAAGAAATGTACAGTTATCCCATCTTTAAGAAGAGAGGGAGAGACAGATAGATCAAAGTTATGTTTTGTGTTTTTTCTATCAAAGGTTCCATCAATAGATAATACAAAAAACAAAAAATATGGGCATAGTATATGTAGTCCTAGTACTGAGGTGTTCTTGATCCAAGTAATCCTGCTTGCATTTTTTGACATTCATATTTGGACTCCCAATGAAGCATGAGATCCTTTAATCCTTTTGGTACTAGTGTTTTCAGATGTAGTAATAAAAAGTAGATGAAATATTTTCAAGATAAAAGAAAAGATAGGACTTATGATATATCTATAACATCGCTTGTCTGATCACAAGCACATACTGTATAGTTTCACGTTACCAGCCCATTTTAACAACTTATCCAGATTTTAACAAAGCTTATCCAGACTTTGTCTTGTCAATCATTATTCCTCCAACTAATTTTCAACATTTTAAAGTCTAGTTTAGTCTCCTTTTTGCTGTGTTCCAGATAGTCCAGGTAGAGCAGCACTTGTAATGTTTCAGGTTGGATGTCCACACCAAACTGGGACATTCTGACATTTTCCTACTTTTTCTACTAGGCTCAGAGAACTTCACCATAAAAATACTGTTTTATTTCAGGTGTAACTGAACTATTAGAGGTAACAGAGCAGTTACACTTTATCATTATCAAATATATCTGTGAGGTAAACACTGAAATGAATTGGTGGTGTTTGTGTGTCATTCTGTTCTAAAGAACCACAGATCCACAGAAGTGGTGGGACTTCATATTTCCTGCCAGCCATTTTAAATGACAAAAGAGAAGACTAACTCCATATAATTCCAAATGAAGAGACATGGCCAGGAAATCAACTTTAACATTCTTCTTCTTGAAATTGATTCAGAACCCCTCAAACATAAAGCCAAATTATCAGCACGTTGCTCTGTTGTGACCACTTGAAGACAGTATGGGGCAACCCAGCATTCGCACCAATGGAGTTCTGGTGTGGATTTAAATTCTCCTATTAGACATGCTCATCTCCATTTTCAGATTGCTTTGCTAAGTGTCTAAGCACTAAAAGCACTACTTCAGCACTACTAAAACCAGAAACTTGCTTCTTCATAGTTACATTGTACCATATTCACCAGTTGTGTAAAGCTCGCTACTGCATACTTTAGCACTAAAGGCGATCACAGCACACAGTTGGGTTTGTCGGCCATTGTGTTAGTTAGCATATTGACATATTGCCTAAGTATCTGGTATGCCTGATGCCTGTAATATTAAATTAACCAGAACACCTAGTCCAGTCTGAAATATCTTGTTTATTTCTCTTTACATTTCATGGGTATTTTTTTCCTTCCTTTTGGCTTTTGCACACAGTCCTTTTCCCCAGCACACATATGTTGAAGTGAGAGTGAACAGAGTCCCATGCTTTCATTTAAAAGGCAGTTTGAAGCTACCCCTAGGGAACTTTCAACTTCTTGAGCTACACCCACTCACCTTGAGACTGGGCAGCTGTGTTGTGCAACAGAGGCAGAATCAAGGCCGGAGGGTTGTTGGTACGTTTCCTAGCCTGTTTTTACCACTGTCTGTGTTCCTGCAGCCAGAAAACCATCTTTTTCAATCACTACTAACAGATGACGTCCCCTGTCATACCCCAACAGCTGTGTGTGCTGTGTCAGCTTTCACAGGGTTCACCTGATAAAACTATCACAGATGAAGCCATCAGGATGATTACCTTAAAACATGTTTTACTATACTCTGATCTTACATCTAATGTCTGTTGCATTTTTGTGTCAGACTTGCTAGCAAG
Source organism: Pygoscelis adeliae (assembly GCF_000699105.1). Lineage (NCBI taxonomy): Eukaryota > Metazoa > Chordata > Aves > Sphenisciformes > Spheniscidae > Pygoscelis > Pygoscelis adeliae. The sequence goes on from NW_008825104.1 coordinate 897,538, forward strand.
CTCACTTTAAGCTGTGGAACTCAACTTTAAACCTTGCCATTTGAGAAACAGCAGCCTAGAGCTCAGAAACCTATTGAGGATGGTAGCAAGTGCCCTTGCAATGACAGTTGCCACTTCTGTCATCACTCTTGGATGCCAGTCCAATAGGCTGTGCCAACTTTCTGCAAGTGATCCATTTGCTCCCTCCACCCTTGGATGTTTTCAGGACCCAGCCAGACAAATCCACAGCTGACCTGACTGGTGCTTTAATAAGAAGGTTGGACTGAGTGACCTCCAGACGTATTTCTAGGTACTACCTCCTAGACGAAAACTGTCAGAACACAATGTCTGTGGATGGAGATTTTCTGTTTGTTAGTTATTGCTTCTCAGAACAGACAGCACTGATTGATTGTTTAGGTTTTCTATTGCATAGAGTATGAAAAGGCTGCCTGTTCTGGCCTTGTGCTATGAAATTGCCCCCTTGAGCAGAACTAGCACAAAGTTGCAGTATGTTGGAGACACATTTAAGCATGTTCTGCCTCAAAACATGAGGAAACATGTTCATTGTGATCATGAAGACATAGACAAAAAATTTAATAGGCTATTCAGGAAGAACCTGAGCAAACCACTGTAACAGGAATTGTATCAAACAAAAGATGACAAATAAGGATTAAAGTAAGCCGTTCTGTATAATTATCTGTTCACTGGAGGTTGTTTGCAGCTCAGTACTCCACAGAAGTGCAGAACCACTGGGGAGAGAAAAAAAAAAAAACACATCTGTGCAGAAAAAGGTATGTTCTGCAAAATAAGTTGAGACAATCTTTAAAAATGAATGGTTGAGACTACAGAGAAAGAAGCAACCTGTGATAATTGTATAACGTCAAGAAGGGGAGGGGAATGCCTTTCAGACCAGTACTAATGCAAACAAAGATCATATAGGGTAGGTCAGATTAGAGTGCCTTGACTTGCACATTGTAATACCGGGAGTCAGAGGATGGCAGGTAATAAATTCTGTCAACTCCATTTTAAAAGAAAAATCATCAACAGTAGCAAAAGAGGGGGGGGGTTCTTTAGAGCAACTAACATACATTAATAAGTGTGTAGAGCAAGCTATGTGTTAGTTCTAAACTAGCCTTTATTTGGAGAGTCCTTAAGGCCAAATTCTTGTTGCTTAGCAGTAGTGTGTCCTCTTGAAAGGTAATTAGTAAAAGTAAGAGATAGTCTCCAATGTCCTATTCACTGTAGCCTTACTTTAAGTGACCACACACTTTATTTATTTCATAGATATCTTGTGGTTGCTATGGCTAAGCACTGAAATGTTTCCCAGGTGTCTTAGTGATGTTCCTGTGACAGCAAAGCCTATGTGCTGCAACTTCTCTGAAAGTTATCAGATCCAGGTTGATTATGATTCATTGTTTAACATATCCTGGAATATTTTCCTCTCCTACTAAATGTTCGTGTTTCTGAACATGAGTTTGTTGTACACTAACCTTTCTGGAGGTAGTGACAAAGTTACTTCACATTCAGTCTATGTTATCAATAGCTTGTAAAATGAATGGTTGATTGCAGTTTAGTAGCAAATTCATGCAAGACTATATTCTTTTCTCCATCTTTGATATCTCGCTATCTGCAGTTGGATAGATCTGGACAGCAACGGAAGACCTTTCACATGAATAAATCCAGGTCAAATTTTTCCACAGAACAATCCCTGAAATAATTTTGGCAATGTAATAAGAGGATTAGCTACCCCAGCAACCTCCTTTCAGCTTTTTGTGTAGAAATCAGAGGCCCTGGACTTCTTTCTAGGGCCTCCTAACTACTTTGAAATATGACATTAGCTTGCAGAGTTATTTAATATTTCAAAGATACTTAAACCCAGTTTAATTTAATCCTAATCCATAATTATACTTTCAATCTTTTTATTTTTGTCCCACAGAAGGGTCCAGTCTTGACATTTTGGATAAAGTTGTATTCATCTTCACAATAAAATTTAAATAGGTTGTTTTTCTGCTCTGTGAAAAAATCCTAGACTAGCATGGAAAAACATGTTTTAGTGAAATTCTTAGATAGAAACAAGCAGCAAGTCCACCTTTAAAAAACTATTTTGGTGGTTCTTAACACTGCCATTCATACATGTCTATTAGTATGGGTCTGAGTCCCATTTTCAAGATGTCTTTAGTTCCCCAAGGAGAATTTATAACCTCTAAACATGGCCATAGATCTTGGTTTTATTACTGAAAGATTGGTATCTTCAGGAGGCATTCAGAAGATCTGAATAAATGCTCAGAGTGGTAAACCATGTAGTCAGCCAAAGGTAACAGCATGCACAGAAACTGCTGTACCTTATAGACAACTTACACCTGATGAATTTGATAAGGATTATATGACTTTAAGCATTTGATATTAGCTAATGGTAGCAGAAAACATATTTCTACGCCATGTCCAAGAAGCAGCAGAACAGTGGCTTTATAAGCTGTTAAAACACATTTCCTCTAAGTAATATTGAGAAACAAAGCCACAGAATCCAGAAGGGTCACCCAAAGGGCTTGAGAGACCTTTCTCATGATAGCTCCCCCTCCAAAGGCACTGTGGCTGTGTGCACAGACTTTGACAGGTTCAGCCCCTACAGCAGCTTCTGCAGCATACTGACCTGTTAACTGTGCTTCTCTGTACTCTTTAATACCCCCACTACTTAAGTGAACAAGAGTGGGATCTTAGGCATAGCTTTATGTGAAATGCTAGTCCTTATTTCACTGGCACAGACATTGTTTAGCATGGACTGAATGCTTTCTGACAGAAAAAGAGAGAACATGATATGCTGGTCCTCTTCATGTATGAACCCTAAATATTTGACTTGGTAGCATGCATGAGATTTACGTTGCATGTTACTCTCTGCTAAAGATAGAGCCATTCCCTTATTGCCGTAGTTTACAGCTCCAGAGATCAAGTTTAGCCACTCCACTATTACTTCACTAACTTCAGTAAACATTTCCTCCATATCCTCTAACCCTTCCCATACAACACTGTGGCCTGGGCATCCATTTAAGTCAGATATACAGTGTATGTCCTTCATCACTCACTTAATGACTAGAGTCATAGACAGAGTACTGTCTTATTTTATCATTATTTTTGGTAATTGTGAGGAACAGTGAAAAACCTGGCTATGACCAGTGCGTCCGTCCTGTGAGAAGGCAAAATTGTCTTCCATGTTAACGTTCATCATTAAAATAAATAATCTAGTCCTGTCCTGAGGCGAGTAGCTAAATAAATCAGCAGAATAAAATAGCATCAGAAGAATCATAAAATCATAGAACCATTAAGGTTGGAAAAGACCTCTAAGATCATCGAGTCCAACCGTCAACCCAACACCACCATGTCCACTAAACCATGTCCCTAAGTGCCTCGGGTTGTTGGATGGATAGGATAAGGGATTCAAAGACCTTGATTCATTGGTTTGTATACTGTGCTATAGAGAATGTCTGCTGCCAAGTTTTAGTCGACAGCTATTAAAACAACCTTCCAGAGTGTTCCCTTGCTAAAAAATTAGCATGTTTAAGTCAAAGCTCTTAGATCCAAGCACGTAACCAAGGAGGTATAGACAGAAGAAAGGAAAGACTGCATTGTGCAGCCATGGGACTGGGATGCAAGACTGTTAGGTCCCCTTTCCTGATCTCATCCAGCCGCACTGGAAGCCTCCTGCAGGGCAGATGGGATTAGACTGCAGCTCAACCAGGTGTCTAGTTTAACTCTTCACTGCTGAGTGCCCTGTGTATGGTTTTTAATCATCAGGAAAAAAAGAAAAAAGCAAGGAACAAACAGAGATTTGGTCACAGTAAGCCAGCTACCTAAGAGAAGTGAATGTAGACCAGCAAGTAGTTACAGAGATTACACCATGGAAGGTCACCTGCAGAGTGCTGTCTCCTATGATGCTGCCCTGCAATCAGGCAGCTGTGAACTCCTGTGGGTCCTGCCTCTGAAGCATGCAGCCTAGTTAGGAGGTTTTGCACCAAGGTATCAAGTATAAAGGCTTTGGCCAGAACAGGGCAGACTTCTATTTATCAGTATAGAGTCACGGAGCAATATTTAAAAGCCACACAACACAGACACGCTGCTTGGGACATTTGTGTTTGTCAGGAGTTTTAAATTATGCCGTTTTTCCTAAACACTGTCAGAACTGGCTGAGGCCCTAAACTAGTCTAAGTGTATGTGTGTTTCATCTCTTCAGGTGGACTGAGACAACTCTTCCTCTATTTCATAATGCAGCTGCCAGCTAGACTTTTTGAATAAAAATAACTGAGTTGCTCTAGGGTAACATTTCTGACTCAGTCATTATTTCCATCTAGTTAACTAAACACTCAAGCTGAATCTGTCTAATTTGAACCCTTCCCTATTTTGAGGGGGGGGGTGTGGTGTCTGGGGGAGAAACAAACCCACAATTTCCACACAATCAACGCTTCTCTTAGAAGAGGGAATTTGCTTGGCAAACTCCACCTGTTGACTTTCTACTAACTTAGCCTCCAAAAGGGAAACAGTTGCAGCCTTAAGAAATTGAGTGGGAGGGAGGAGGCATGTATAAGCCAATCAGCTGTCCCAAGCACTATTGCTAAATTCATTTTCATCCTGGTATATACTAAAGCAGTGGAGAGCCAGTCCCTCCCTGGTGTCAAGCTTCTCCACTTCTGTAAGGATGCTCCCGTGAAGGCTTCAGTAGGCTTGGGTGAAAGAAAACAACTTGGACATTGCCTCCATGCTCATTGAGTGATGCTGGTGAGTGCAAGTTTTTCTGCCCTCCTTGTGTCCCCTCTTCCAAATGAATGTCATGGCCTGATCCTCAGCAGGCAAAAAAACGAATTTGAAACTCTCATAAGACTTCAGTAGAACAGTAACCAACAGTAAGTTGTTAAGTATACCAATTCCTCCAACATTTCATTTATAATAAGGAAAAGAAAGCAAACAGAGGGAGAGATCAGCAAGACAATGGAAGACTTTGGCTTCCAGCAAGTATTTCATGTTTAATTTCCAAGCATCTATCAACCATATTGAGAAAAACAAATGACTCCTTTTTTTTTTCTTGTCTTGCATCATCTGTCCTTTGTTAGTGCTTTTTCAAACTTTATGAACTCATTGGATTGTTAGCATGCATTAGTGTGTTAGTGTGACATTTTCAACAAAACATCCCAGTCATCCAAGATCTAAATAGCTTCCTGGGAATTCAGACTCTGTGTTAAGATACAAGATGTTTTTCTTTATCTGCATCATCAGCAGGAGATGCTATTCAACATGGGGCCCCTCTAACAGAGAAAAAAAAGCCAAAAAAGATCCCTGCAGGTAGAACAAGCAACATTCAAGTTGCTGCTGACATCAATGAGCCAGAGAGGTTTTGTTCTCTGTGAGTGTGCTGTAATTAATTTTTCCTTTACAATCTAGAGATTAGCACAAGTGCCACATACTTTAACCTCACACACAGTGCTCAAATCTATGAAGCAGATGTAACAGATCAAACTGAGTATAATAAATTACAAGACTGGCTGAATTCTCCTGGATTTGTCCACAGGTATTCCTCCACAACCCTTACGGTTTTAGGTGACAGTGTAGTATTTCCTTTGTCCAAAGCATGGTGCAGGCTAAGCAGAACACATCCTCACAAGCAAGATTGAGCTGCCTTTTCCCTCCACTGTATGACAGCCTGAACGTGCAGGCTGCACTGCTTATTGGAGACACAGCCAGTATATTCACAGGGAAACACTGACTTCAGCCAAAATACGTAGGCTTTGACAGGTAGATTTTGATGAAGCTTCTTCATTTGATGAAGCCATTGCCCTCGAATATTTAGCAAAACAGAAGTTTACTGAAGGTGCTTAAATGGATTTGTGTTAGTTCAAGTCACAGGTGAACTAGAAAATCAGTGTGAAGCAGACTTCACATCTCCTGCCCCAGGCATAAAGACCAGTCAACTGCAATGGGCACCATTCTCAGAGGAGAGCTAATTGCTTGGTATTAAAAGGATTTCTCTCCTTTTTCAGGGAGAATCAGTTCCAATCTGTGAGTTAGCCTCATGGGCAGGCTTTGGCCTCCCCTCTGCAGTGGATTTTTCCAGCTTCTGAAGGTGGGACAGTTGTCCCTTGGTCCTTGCTTGGAGCGAAGAAATGCTAAGCTTATCCGTGGTTTAGCAGCCTGTGCCAAGAGCTGGAAACTCCTTGGCTGTATAATTCATCTGCACAAAAGCAAATCAGACTCCTACACAACACAGCTGCATCAAATTGGCAGGCTGTGTTTTCCCCTCCTCCTCTACTCATAACGCAGATAAAACTGTTCTCAGGCTTGGGTCTAGCAAGACTTGTACAAAAACTATGCACACTCACTGAGTATCAACTCAGCTTCCACCAACAGCCAGGGAGGTTGGGGCTTCTCTATTTGGAACCAGACACATGCCAAACTACACACCAAAACAGCAGCATCCTAAAACCATGTAGTGAAGTGCTTGCGTCAGTGATGAACTTGATGCTGAAGTCTGAGTGGACATTTCTAAGAGCCTAACTCAGAACTGCCCCTTCAGCCTCTATTATAAAGAGAAAAAAGGTGACAAAAAAGCATGTATTTTGCATACAAAGTAAATACACACCTGACCTTTGTTGAAGTAATTGTTAAATTGTAGATTTATACATCACAAAACCTCTTGCTTCCTTCAAACTGCAAGAGATGCAAGAACAGCACATGGGGCTCATTACAGCATAGTTGCATTTTCAGGTTATGTTCTTTCTGAACAAATCCCAATTTTTAGACTGATCAGACAAGCTCAACTTGAAGACTTACTGAGGCCAATCCCTGAAAAAATAGTTCTCTTCAGTTCCCAGAGGCAATTTCCCCACGGTGCTGAAGCAAAGGTGTTTGGTGTGGGAAACCAAGCTGTAATTCAACTGCGCATTGAATCACTGTCCCAGGGGCAGTTAGGTCCCTCCTGCACTCTGTTGAGGCCTTTCATCACCCTTCACTTCAGTGTTACAGTTGTAGGTGAAATGCTTTACACAAGCCAGTATCAATTTACAGGACACTTTGTGATAGAGCCCTTTTGAATGACAACCCCTCCAGTCCACCTTACAGGGCTGCGACAGAGGTCCTCTTTTGCAGATTCTCTATGGGAACTGGTCGTTCATTCCAGCCACTGGTACCATGTCCCCGTCCTCCAGGCATGTTGCTATCTTCATGCCTTGTTCCAGACAGCTGCAACAGTCATATTTCATCAAGAGTAATAAAGCAGAACCAAGTGGTGTCTTCTAAAAGAGATTAGGCCATAGAAAAATATTAAATTAAACAGACCTAGTACTTAGAGGGAAACTGATAAAGATGCACCCAGTTCTCTGTGCAATAACAGTGGAATGGATTTATTGCACAGCAGACTTGATATTTGTTTTCCCCCTCTTCCCAGCATGTGGGATTTTAAGTTAAACAGTTTTATTCATACCCAAATTCACTAGTGTGTCCCAAACTGGCTGCTTGACAACTTCACTGACATTTTGGATTCATAGCATCTTAATCCAGAGTCATTACAGCAACTAGGAGGGAGACTGAATGCAGGAACAGACCCTTTCCTGGAGAGCGGTCTTCGGGATTTTCATGTAAAAAGGTACTCATATTAATTGAAAGCTTACCTGGAATGGCAGTATGGGTGCAAGTGCTAACCTTGTTTATGCGAGCCATTAAGAATGCACAGGAGTGTTTGGTATTTGCACTCAGCCTCAGAGCAACACTCAGACCAGGAAGCCTCAGTTTCTAGATCATTTGCCCAAGGATGTTCATGATATTATACATAATTTTCCTGAAAATTGGGCTTGTTTTCTGGACAGCAGTGAGACAAAGATTTATAGACAAAGCACTGCACTGTAGATGAGTCAAGATTGCACAAGAAGTTCTGGCAAGTTGGAGTAGAAGGAATCATCTGTTTGATGCTGTAAGAAAGGTCCAAGAACAAAGGCTCTCATTCCTTGAGTTTCCAATTTCTTAACCTGGAGATTACATAGTTTTTGGCCTGGAAACACACATGCATACACACACTCTTGTTAAATAAAAATTCATTATGGAATAGGAAAGCCTTGTGAGTTAATCCATGACCTCAGTGAACTTGTTCCAACAGATATGACAGATCTGTTAATGTTTATAGAGAGTGACGTGATTTTCCATACTCAGCCCTGTCTCTCTAGCCTCACATGGATCTACAGGCCAACATTAGTTATTCATCTCCCTTTGCTTTTGATTTCAAACCAAGATGAAGAGTCTTGAGGAATCCTACATCTTCTTAACAAAACCTCTTGTCATTTCAAAGCTTAGTGGTCTGAGGGGAGGTAGATGATTAACAGCCATTTAGTCAGCTCAGCATAAACCAGTCTAGTGGAGAACTGTAGACACCCGTGTCCATATTTTGAAGCATCTTTTTGTGGTTGTGAGGTTAAGCTGGCAAAGGGGCCTGCCTAGCCATGGCAGGCTGCAGGCAGAAAGCAGAGGAGGTATACACAGCTAAGAGGTAGATGCGAGATAGCTGTAATACAAACATACGCTCTGATTTCTGTCTGAGACAAGAAGTTTAATATAGTGGCAGCAAGGGGTGCATATCCAGCATTTATGTTAAAACGCTGTTTCCCCCAATGACAGGCAACTGTCTTTTTGAACTGGCAAGAGTAAAGTCAGCAGAAAAGCAGAAAAGTTACAGAAGGCAAATTTGTTATTTGCAAGAAGAAGGCAGGGGTGACCACCAGGACAACCATGAGCAGTGTTTGGTTTTGTTTCAGCTTCATCAGCTTCATACTATCTCCATTTGCATCAGATCTTTGTGTCCTTCTAGTTCTGGCATTTCAGGTTGAGGCTTTGTTCCAGAAGAAAGCAGGTCTGATGGAGAAAAAAACCAAACCATATAAAATCAAGTACAGTGTCTCTAATTCTGATGAAGCATTAACCAAATAACGCTTCCAAGGGATCACTAAAGGCCAAATAGCTTCTAGCTTGTGGATCAGTTAAGTGCTAAAGAAAGAGCAAGAGAAAGAATGGAATTGCTGTAGAGATGGAAACAATAAGATGGTTATGGCCTTTCAGAAACACAGGCATGAAAGACAGAGGCACTGAGGGAGCTGCATACAATATAATTTGTGTTTTTAAAATGGCCTTTCTCCCCATCATTACTGCCTGACCTCCAGCCGTACCCACCACAGATCCCTTCACTGCTACTGGACAAAATGCTGGACAGAGGCCAAGGTGGACACATTTCTTGTTTTGTTATGGAGGATAAATGCCAGCTTAAGTGCTCTGCAAGCCAAGAGGAGAACAGCTGCCTGTAGAAGGGCAAGACAAGAGAAGATTGTCTGGGCCATGAGCTCTGCTTTGTACTCCTAGGCAACAGGCCACAGAGCAGTGAAATGTGGCAGTGGGGTGGGATTCCCAGGAGGCACCCAGAGGGCAGCGCCGCTCTTAGCAGCTTTTCTTTGCCTGTTTAGCGTAAAGGACACATCTGCAAAGAAGGGAACCAGACAGCAGACCTCTTCACCTGGCTTCTCCAGAGACCCTGCTGCCCATAGCTGCCCAGCTCAGAGAAGCAGCTTGCAGCCCAGGCATCCTCAGGGACCATACTGCTGCTCACAATGCCCATGCTGGGGAGATGACTAGCGTTGCTTACTACCTTCACCTCTTCTAGCTGTAGACCACTAAAGCCCTGATCAGCCTGTGATCCAAACCCTAGCATTACCCAAGCCTCTCCCAAACAGCTTTTATGCAGCCTCCTGCCCCTTCTTTCCTCCTGCTGCTGATGGCAGGGCATACACCATCCACAAGGGGATCCTACCCTCCTGCTTGGGAAAACCTGGGGACTCCCTGGGCTCTGCAGACCTGCATAACCAGCAGAAAGCCTCATGCAACCCTAGGCCTACAGGTTTTAAACACTGTCATTTCCTTGTCCTTGCTTACCTTCCAGAGGCTCCTAATCACTCCATAGCTTCCTCCTGTTGCTCCTGCCAACGCTCTGCAACAGCATCTGGGCCCTCCAGCCTTTCACAGCTGCTCTTTACACCTCACAGGCAGTAATTAATTTGACACTTGTGGGCATGGCCAAGTTCCCCTTCAGAGGTTCACATCCCGTCAGACCTGCTCAGGCAGCTGGAATAGTACAGCAGAGATTCAGATTCGCTCCTTCCCCTGCGACTGTTGTCTTCCTGGATCCTGGCCAAGATGTATATTCATGGTCAACAGGGCAGGAAGGATAATTTTTAAAAGCCCAGCTGCTAAAGGAAGCAGCAATGGCTGGCTGAAACACCAGTGGGAGAGTAAATCTTGACAACATCCCAGAAATTCACTATCTGGGATAAAATGGTAGAATAAGCTTTTGAGGTCTGACATGAAGTCATCAAGTCAAATCAAGAGAAGACGTTTCCATACCTCTACGGGATCAGGGCCTGGATCACAGCAGCAGCCCTTCTTTACCAGGCTAAGCTTCACATGAGATGTGACAGGAGATGGCTACAGGTGGGTTTCCCTCTTGCTCTTGCTTTACATCCAGGTAACTCCACTGACTTCCTTACTGATGTTCTCAAAATACTTCTGCGTGAAGCAGAAAAGGATTTTGTCTTTTGGTTCTAAAATCAGCTGAAGTTGGGTTGAACAAAACTGTAGTCGGGAAACAAAGATGAAAAGATTAAACTAATAACTATGGGGATTTATGATTTTATTAATATGATATACTCATCTGAATTAACTTTTATTGATCAGAAATGGGGGAATTTCTCCTTTGTTATGGGATGACATAAAGCAGATAGACTTGGCTCTTTCCTCCTCCCTTGTTTTTATACATAATTTGATTTGGTCCACATGATGTGTCTTTCTGATGTAGGAAGCAGGAACGGAAAACACATTTCCCTATTTATTACATCAGAAGATAGTACAAGGCTGTTTCATGGCATTTTGCCAGCCTTCCCCCAGAAGAATAGGTGAACAATTGGTGCAATAATATTGGCAGACCCAGGTGGTCTCTCATGTGCTTTGATTTTACTCTCAGATGCAACATCAATAAATTCACAAAACCATCTTCCCTGCATGCACATTGTGTACATGCAGGTGCAAACATCTCTGCAAAGCCACCACCAGGGGAGGAAAGTAGGGTCAGAGAAGGCATGAAATACAGTGGCATCTAAATTACTAAAAACTCATAGCCTAAAGGATGCAAATGACAGCATCATAAAAACCCTCCTGAAGTTAAGCTCAAGATATTTGCATCTGGAGAATTGTCTTCTATTCCATCACGGAGAACAAGAGTAAATTAGTGGGACGGAGAAAAACACATTTGTTCCTGTAGTGCACGCTGAGAAGGTGGCTGGAGAGGGAGAGAATCTTGTTTTCTGCCTGTAACCTGTGCTGGGAGATGTAGTCTGTTATTTTTACTGTGAAGCTGTGGGAGACATTTTCTTTTTAATCGTGTAACTGCCATACTGATGGCTGTTTACTGGATAGTAATTTTAGCAAACAGCTGTAATCTGTACAAGAAAATTAGTGTGTCTAGATGGTAAGCAAAAAATGATTGGGCAGAGGTAAGATGGGAAATATTAGAAGTATGTATACACATATATATCTCTGCAAAATTTGTTTATTTGTATGTATACATGCATATATTTTTGGTATTTTATACACCATAAGCCCTTACCCGGACTGGATTTAATTTTTGCTTTGGAAAGGTTTTTTTGGTTGGTTGGTTTTGGTTGGGGTTTTTTTGCTTTTTTGCATCACTGCTTTCTTCCTTTCTTCCCCAGAGAAAAATCAGTTACATACTCAAACAGGATATCAGATGAGCATTGGGCTTGGAGTATCATCAGTTAGTTAAGTTAGATAAAGTAAATCACTTACACACTTAATTTTAAATTAACTGAAAATGTAACTCTTTCAGTTCAGACTACACCAAAAGTAATTGGTGATGAAAACTGTCCAACAGTTTGTTGTGATACAGCTCAGGTGAGATGTGAGAGAAAGCTGGCTGGGTTATACTGGAGGCAGAGAAGACAAGAGAGCCTTGTGGGCACATCTTTTTTCTTCAACATCTTCTTCCCATGAGCGGGCGAGCATCAGGAGAGAGGCTGGGGGTTTGGAGGAGAGAGAAGAGGTGCTGCAGGCAGGGGAGAGTGGAGCGGCCTTGAGGACAAGGGGAGGGAAAAGTTGGAGATAGTGTGAGAAAATAAGCAGAGAGAAAGGCACGGGGAGTGCCATGGGTTGTGCACATGCACATACTGGGAAGGGGGACTATTGCAGTGAGAAGATGCCACCAGAGAGACTGAACCAAGGGGAAAGACTAAACTGTGAAATGGAGAGATTTTTAAAAGAACAAAAAAGGGAAAAAAAAGAGAAAGGGAAAATAAAGACTTTGAAAATGAGAATTTGGATAGGAACAAGGTGCAAGGGAAAGACAGAGACAGCCTAAATGGTATTTTAAACATTAAGTGGCAACATTACATTGTGATGATGGCCTCTATATGTGCCCCTCCGCTTCTCAGCTCAGCTTGTGTCAGGCTGCAGGACAGTCTTACATAGGAAAAGTTATGATTTAGTGAGCTGAAAACTGATATGAAACTTAAATGTAGCAAGGGAAAACTGCAGGAATTTCACCTTGGATGTGTGTATAGGAGAGGGAGGGAAATTACCCGCTCTGCTGACATAGCAGGTACCATTACAATGCCTAACACAGACTCCCCGCAGACTCCTTAAGGAAATCAAACTTGTTTGCTTTAAAGTTTGGAAAAGAAAGTTTATGCTGAAATAGTCATTTCTGTACACTTAGATTACAATAATTGTTAGTTTATTACACAGACAGCCTGAGACTTGTTTCTTAGTTTTCTTCTTTGTTTCTTAGGATTTCTAAATTGTGTGAATGCTTATAGTACTGCTGAACAATATAATCTAGTCTTCAATATTGATTTGTTTGGTTTTAGACAAAGGGGCAGATTTTTAAGTATTTCATATCCACAGACAGAAGTAACACAATTAGAACAAAAAATATCTCAGTAACATCTTTCAAATATGTTTATCGTTTCACTCTTTCTTTTTTCTTTTTTCTTTTTTTTTTTTTAAATAGTAAGTCCTGTACAGATGTTATGAACACGTGCATTCAGTTAAAGTACCTATACCTATATAAAGTGGATTTCCCCACCAAAAATCATTTTGGGGAATAAGATGGGTCAAAACCCATATATCTGACTCACTGAACAATTTTGACCCGAGCCTGAAAATGAAGGTAAGACAGATCAAAAGACGCTTTTGTGAGGAAATTAAGAGGGGTCAGCGTCTGAACTCCCGTAGAAGAGGTCCCTCTGGCTTTCACAAAGGGGTCACAGAGAAATAATTGTTAGCACTTTCCAACCACATAGCTTCAGTGTGGGAACATATCATTGTTTTTTCAAAGCTGGGAAAATCAGGGCACAGAGAGGTCAACATGATTCCTTCAAGGACAGATAATGAGTCAGAGGTGGACCAACACAGAGTGGTGTTGTTCAGATTTACAGGCCAGGGTCACAGCTATTGGGTGCACCGACTCCCTTGCCAGTACCAGATGATTAACATTTCTAATTATTTACCAGTTGTGGAATTTCTATTTGCACTTCTGATAAAAGCCTCCAAGGACCTGGAGCCAGGCTCAGGCATCTCAATACCCAAGTGGAGTTAAGTGTTAGTGAACTAAAGAGTTGTTTACACTGAGGCAAGAGTACACAAATGCAGATACACAGCTCTGTGCATTTAGGCAGCTTTATGGCAAAACTGTGGTGCCATGGAGGTAACAGGCTTCCAGTAGAGGTGGCAGTTGTGCTGAAGTGTTAGGAAGGTAGTTGGGAATTTAGATGCTGAAAGCAGGACTTAAGCAGAGCTTGAGTCCTTAAATCCTTTGTAAAATTCAGCCCTTGAATCTCCATCTATGTTTCTCTTTCTCTATAATAAACTTGTGCATCGATCTCTTCTGATTTGAATAGCAAGCTAGCAGCAGAAGGTCTAGTCCCACTCGCAGACTTCTTGCCTGTCTGGCTCCAAGAATCTCATCAGAAATGAGTTTGTTGCAGTGGCAGCCTATACACTCTCCAGTGCTCTAATAACAAAGATCTTTCCCTCTGCACAAGATGTTCAGTCACTGACGTGGTGGTTTGGCAGGTTGAGAGTTGTAGTTGGGCACACAGTGCAACCAGTCATCTACTGCAAAATGTTATTTCTATCACTTTAATGTAGCCCTTTCCCAGGTCACTTCTAATCTTTGATACATTTTTTCTGGTTTTAAATTGACAGAAACGGAAATTAGCAAGTACTCAAGGGTCATTGATTTTATGGCACTGGTGACTGAGGCACCATATACACACCCCATCATGCAAAGAAATATGCTTGCTATACTAATAAGGCTTTGGACACATCTTAGAGGGATGCATTTTCTTTTCACATGAGCCAAGTTTAGTAAACTGTAGTTTGTTATGGCATAATGTGCACCAGTTTTACGCATTTGTACAAACATGAGCAAAAGGCTCATGTGCCTTCCCCTGTAAATTCATACCACAATGAAAATTTGTGGTTTTAAACAAATGGCTGAATAATATTATCTGTTAATTAATTTGCCCTGAGAGTTCCAGTATAAGGGGAGACTTCATCTAATCACTGTGTTGGCATGTTAGTACTTCAGCAGTGTAAAGGTTGCTGGCATTTGGTGGGATCCTGGATTTTGCACGTGTGTTTGACAACGTCTTTTTTACGGTCACTAGCACATAGGTCAGTACTCGGGCATTCAGGAGCGGTAATGATGCCATACACCTCAGTCACAAAAAGAAACACATTTTTCCTTGTACTTCATACCCAGAGGAGAAACCCATGAAATGTAGCTTTTGACATTTTCTTCTAACATAACTGCAAATGCATAGTCCCATCCTTGGTGCTTTTTCCATTTGCTTGTCCATGTGTCAGCCCTTCCGTGCAGGGCTGCTCTGGCATTTCCTTCAGGTGAAAGTTTCACAGTTGCACCTGCAACTCCCCAGTCGGCAAACACAGCAGGTGGGCCAGGTTTTCTAGCAGATGCGCAGAGGAGCCAGAAAACAGCCAACCAGGAAAACCCACAGGCTTGTAAATCCAGGCTTGACTTTGTTTGTTTTCAGACACATTGCAGGTTTTTCACATAATGTTCTTATCGGTGTTATTGTGGCTTAAACAGGAAGCTGCATACCAGTGGAGATGGGAGGACCGTATTTACAGGCAAGGGAGGGTTACTTGGCGAGGTGAGGCAGTATCCTCGCTGCTGGCTCTGATTGTGAAGAATTTTCAGGGAATGACCTTGGAGTTTCTGCCTCTTGGAAACCATAGCAACCAGCATTTGTTCTCATAAAATAATTTCTTGTCTCACAGTGAGTGATTACATGCCTCCTCCAAACTCTGAGGTAGAATCTCTCCATAAAGAAGGAAAAAAAATACGAAAGAGAAAGCCTGAGTTGATTGTTCTGAATCCCTATATCCTAAATAATGCACTGCAGTGTGGTTACCTGCTGCCAGCTGAACAACAAGCCGAAGAGTAGCCACTGGATGATTGTCTGTTCCTGTTTCTAGGTTAGCATAATTAAGTCTGAAATAAATACAGACATCTTTGGTGAATGCCTGTTTGTCTCCCTAATTAGCATCTGACAACTATCAGGAAAAAACATTCCAGGATTATACTGAGGCTTTTGTCGTGCAGTTTGGGAATAACTCACACAGTCATTTCCCTGTTCTTAAACATATTTTAAGGGGGTAGAGACCATTTGGAAGTTTTCTGTTCCTCAGATAATCAGTCTGTGCAATTCTGACTGTAGCACCTTATGTATCTTGTGCTCCATCCATGCAAAAACTCCCATCAGCTGGGCATGTGAGGGAAGAGAAATGTCTCTCATACATTCATACAGCTGAAAAAGTCTGCTGGAAAAAAAAACACAAAAAAACTAAAAAAGATAAAGCTGTGGCAGTGGCTAAGCTTGTCCTTGCACCACAACATGCATCACTTGTGGCCCCGCAGTGGTGAAAAAATGTGCAAAAAAAGACATGGGCAAGCCTCCACACCTGCTTTAGGGTCATCTCTGAGGTGGCTGGCATTTCATTTCATAGGGAGGCAGGTTGCTGAGGCAATCAACTGTGCTCTACCCATCATAGCTTTATAGCTGTTTCCTTTAATTTGAAAAAAGGTGCAGATGCTGAAAATTGCTTATTTTAAGCCTGGGTCCTAAGGAAATAAGTCCTAAGGGGGATCCAGCCCAGGATTCCTGCCTGTGAATAATCCCTCTCCTGCAGTAACTTTCAGCCTTCAGGCAGAATTCAAACACATCTAAATGAGGAGATGGGAACCTCAAGGATGCTGGTGCTTTTACAAGCGTGCTGAGCACTGGAAGCTGGGTGGGAAACAGACACCAGGTTTTCCCTCTTTCCCCTGCCGCCTGCGCTCTGTCTGATGGCCCTGTGCATCCCAGCAGGTCACCAGGTGGTGACCCCAGCTTGCTCCCAAGGACCCCATCTCCTCTGGCCCCACAGGGAGGCCCACTAGTTCAAGTCTAGCATCTTCTCCTGCAAGAGGCGAGGAGAAGACCCTGGGGACATGGATCCAACCGCTGTTGCAGAGGCCCTTTCATTCCACCTGACCTACTTCTCATTGCAGCCTGTGAGCTCCCTGAGAAAGCTAATCCATGAACGGGTTTGCATGTCCACCCGCTGCCTGCAGTCACACCATCTCAGCAGCCCCCACAGCGCCCTGCCCCAAAGGCTGCCCTGGGAGCTGGGGGAGTACAGCCAGTGGAGGGGCAAGCAAGCAGGGCGGTCACCCCGACAGCACCAGGGAGGACCCTGCCAAGCCATTTCCCTCCATCAGGTCTCTCCTGGCCCTTCCCTCGGGGCTCGGGCACCCCCCCTGGAGCCTGGGTCGCCCCTTGTCCCCCTTGTCAGCTGTGCACCAGCCAGATTGCAAAGGCAAGATTTATGTGCTCTGTAATACCCCCACAGCTAATACCATTTGTTGCTTTCCTTTATCAGAGACAGACCTCTCTACAATAGACATAATTATGATTCATGGCATTATTAGTGACAATTAAATGTCGTACTTGAAAACAGGCAACATAAACTCCTATTTCATCGCAAGACTGCCCTCCCGCTGCTTTGCTACTTAACGGTGACTTGCCCTTGCAGCTTTTAATCACCGTGCCAGGGTGTGCAGCTAAACAAGGACTCGCAGCCGTCCTCTTGACGCCAGCGCTCCCCACCAGCCCACAACCATCCTCCAAGGAAAATGCAGCAAAGGCTCATTTTTAGAGGATCGGAACCCAGGGTGCTCCTGAGCTCTGACAGACACAATGACTGAGAGAGGGACAGCTTACGGTGGGACCTGCATGTGCCAGTTAAAGGCACTGCTGCCAAAATTGTGGCAGCAGAGGGGCCATGAGCTGAAGGCGGATACAGGCTGCTTGAGGAGGCTTGCTGCAGCATGTGGTGGACAAGCAGCCCAGCGCAGAGCTCTATGGTGGGAAAAAAAGAGATCTTTGGGACCTCAGATTGCTGTAGGTGCTTTGGGGCCCACCACAGATCCTCCTTTAACAGCAACCGTGGTTTTGTCCAGGGATCATGACTGCACCGATGCATGCACATAGAGTCGGGGTGCACACCATCCCAGCCCCAAAGCCTGCGAGCCCAGAGACGGGGGCTTTCTCCAGCCCCAGCCAAATGGCTTTGCAGAGGGGTGCAGTGATGCTGCAGCCAGACCCGCAGGAGCCCCGCGTCTAATAGATCCCCAGCCCTCCTGGGCCACAAGTACACAGTGCCCAGACGTCTGTGATGAAAAGAAATGCTTAGCAGACATGTGCATTAGCTCGCAGATTAACTCTGAAGCCTTTTCCAGCCAGTTACTAAGAAGTCAGGGTTGAGATCTGACAGCATTGCATGGCATTAGCCATACATCTGCCATCAAAATCAGTCCTCTGCACCGCTTTGAAAATCTCAATTTGCAGTTATCTGTCTCTGGGACACAAGGAAAGAAAAGAGAGGAAAAGAGGAAGGGGAGAATGAATCCAGAAACTTTTCAGATATGTATTGTGACTCCATAGCATTTATTAATGATATTCTAGGAGGCTTACCTTATTCTTCATGTCAAGATCTTCAGTTCATTTTAGTTCAGTTTCAGTTCAAAATGTCTAAACAAAGAAAAGGATGATATAGTGATTGGGGAAGAAAAAAGCATCTGGCTTGTTTTATATAATACTACTGGATCCAGGTACAAAACTTAAGTCAGGTCCTAAACAAACACATTTTTCACTAGATTTTTAAAAAATACAGATGTCTGTTTTATGTTATTTTAAACTTAGGGTTTTTCTGTTTTTAAGCCTTAGCCCAGGTGAGGACTTAAATGCTTTCCCTGCAGCATGTGTACCAGAAACTTAATAGTTGCATAAATAAACAAACCAACCCCCGAAATTCTCCTGTGATTGCTCTGTTCTAGATATTTCCATTTTCAGAACACAAAATCTTAAAGGCACGGTGTGGTGATGAGCTGGCAACTGCAATATGTGGGAGGGTGGTCGCAAGTGGTACATGTTGGGAAAGAAAGAAGCTAGAATGATAAAACAAAAACAGTAAAATGTTGAAAAAAAAAAGAAGGGTGAAATCCATGAAGCAGGTGGTTAAATGTTTCTGTGGACACTCCCAGTTTTTTTCCAGAAGAATGTTTAACATGCCAGACACAGAAAAGGTGGGGCAACTGTTGATGTTAGGAAATGAGACCAAAGAAAAAAATCAAATCACAGAGCAAATATTGATCTCAAAGCAATCACAAACAAATCACAAAGCAAAAAGGTAATTCCTAGCTTTGGTCCGCAGCTGCTTCACACTTGTTTCTTATGGACGTAGCAGGGAGTGAACCAGGTGGCTGTCTTGCCCTATATCCCCCATTTTGCTCCCAGAGCTCACCTGCAAAGGGGTCGAGCAACGCACCTTTCTAGGAAGAAAAATGAGATCTGAAAGTGAGTTGAGGGTAATAGTGCGGCAAACCGAGGGAGAGAACCAGCACAAGGAGAGAGAAGGAGGGATGTTGTGAAATGGCAGCTCACGATAGCACATTTCCACAGGCTAGGTCAACAAGGAAGATGAGTGGGGAGAGGTGGCCACCGCAGGCTGGAGAATGAGTCCACAGCAGAGTTCAGGGGAGGAGGGAGTGTGAGGAGTCAGACTGCTGAACGGGCACTGCAATTGCTCGTCCTTAACTTGATAGCCAGTCACAACATTTCATTCTTCACTTGATCATTTATTTTACCAGTTAAGTGGAAACCTGAAAAATTCCCTTTTGTACCAAAAAGACTTTTCATTCCAGCCAAACCAAAACATTCGATTTTGCAGCCTGTGTAAGAAAAGCAGAGGAAACTGCACTAAGCTCAAGGGTGAGCAAAAGAGCAGAGAAGCAAGGTCTCCCTTCTTTCTAACCACTGAGGACAAGGGACCCACGTTCAGCGCCCTGCTTCCTCACACCTCTGCATACTTTTCTGGTTTTGAGGCAGGGCTCTTGCGGGGTGGTGGGGCTGTTCTCCTCCACTGGGAGTCCTCCCACTTCATGTGGCGCCTTTAGTTACTTAGCAAGCAGCAGTGTGCAGGTGGTTAGGGTACTAGCCACAGAGATAGAACATGAGGGTTCGCGTCTGTGATTTTATCACAGAATTTCTGTAGCAACCTCCTGGATCAGAGGAAGACATTGAACCTCGGTCTCACACACCCTAGGCAAGTGCAGCCCTTGATAAGAGAAATTGTTTCATTGGTGGTGTGCCTGTTGCCCACCATCCTACATCTGATCCCTTTATGCAAACAGTATTGAGATGTGCAAAAATGCATTATTCAATGAAGAAACCATTTCCTCAAATCCCACAGCTCAGGAGAATGAATTTCACAACACAGTTATTTTAACAGCTACAGCAGCAGACAGTGAGAAGGCTGTGAAACTAAAATGGAGGGGAAGTTACTCTGTGTTTCTAAGCGTTTTAAAAGTAGCCATGCAGTAAGAAAGCACCAAAATATAGAATGAGAGGGAGTATGGCAGCCACTAGGGTGTATGCTGGGGAAGAGGATGAGAGAGTGGAGATGCCATGGTAAGAGTTGCCTGAAAAAACAATAATGGGATAGAGAGCCAGTTTCATTTGCACACTACATTACTAACCACTTGTGACCAGCAGAGCTTCAGGATGCACAAATGCCTGGAATAATTAGGTCAGTCGTGTCTGGATGCAGAGACAGCTAGATCAGGCTTTGCCATGCTATAGCTTTCACCAGGAAACCGTGGCCATCAAAATACCAGAGTTCGGGAGAAGAGTATAAAAAATCTGCATCTGAGGGGGTACAAAAACTACCCTATTGCCAACAAACTGAACAGGCTGTAAAAGCTGCCTGCACCTCAACCTCCCCAGGCTCCCTGCAGATTGCTTGCATAAGCAGGTCTTCGACTTCAGAGGCTAGTGTGGGTAAGCAGGGGAGATCAAACATACCCATCCTGTTTAAACGTAAACTTAATTGTCTATACAGCAGAACACGTGAAGTCCATGCAACATAGTATGTGTTCAAACCGAAGCTCACACTCAAGGATTTCTGCGGGTAGGGAAGGACTGTGGGACAGCAGCCTGAATGTTAAGTAGCTTCATCATCTCCACAATGTCAAAACATCATCTTACACTCCAAGAGGATTCTTTGATTAATGTAATTAACACTATTCAGCCTGGTATGTGAGGCTGTAGGTATGTCAGGCCTGAGTTTTCACTGGCTCCTGCTGGCACAAAGAAGGGAAAGGGCGCTCCTGGCAGCAGAGCTACACCAGCACGAAAGCAGGAGGCGCGTGGGGACAGGCTCCCCGCGTCGCTGGCTGGGAGTCTGCGGTCGCACGTGAATCATCGCCGTCTCTCAGCCTTGCAGGGTTCAGTTCTTCAGCATCAGTGAGAAACATACTGCTAGGGGAAGGCAATAGAGTGTTTTCTGTAGCGATTTCAAAACCTAACGCTGGCAATTTGTTTTACAATCATGCCACCAGTTCTCACAGTCCCATCACTGTCCTCGCACCAGAAAAAGCAAGCGGTAACACCTTCCTGTTGCGCTACTCTCTTTTTGTTTTCACAATGTAACAAAGCAACCTCACTAATAAGAGCAGGGGAAATTTATCTGGTTTGGTTTGGTTTTGAAACAGGAGGTTTGCAGCTACCTGTGACAGCAAAGAGAAAGCTTCCCTAGGTGTAAGCGCCAGGCCCAGGATAAATAAGTTCTTGAAATTGGCTGCATTCTTATATTGAATCAAATATTCACTGGAGCAACTCTGTTTCTTTCTTTGGTGTGCATTAGAGGCCACACCATTCATTTTTCATTTGATTTAAAGTGAAATGCAGAGAGACTTGCTAGTTAGCAGTAGCACAAGACTACAGTACAAGTGGAATTTAGATGACATTTGATAAGAAAAAAAGGACATTTTTTCCACATAAGCATTCAGAGATTTTTATACCTACACACAGGAGTTCTTCTAGTCTTTGATGCAAATTATTCTGAAGAAACCTTAGTCGTAGCAGAACTGTGGTCATATCCAAAATAATTAGATTTTGCCTTCACTTGCTGGCCCTCAGCATTTTAAACAGTCCCTACAGATTGCTGTAATTTCTTTCTTGCATATCACAACAATATCAGTAAAGAGCTTAGAGCCAAATACAGGGGCTTATACTACAAATGGAAATAGATCAATAAAATATCTTAGAAAATAACTCACAAAACAGCAGTTATTGAAACAATATTAGTTGATTATCTAAGGTACTCATGAACTTCTTACATTCAATCTCTCTATATCTAGTAATTTATAAAGAAAACTATTGTACTTTAATATACACTATGCTTTTTGTAGACTCCACAGGATTTGTAATATAATAAGACCTGCTAGCAGCCTTCAGCTGTGGTAGCAAAGAGTGTTACCATGCCAAGGACATTACATCATACACTGGCCCTGGTTAGCCAGCAAAAATAATACCTTATGAGAGAGTTGTGGTAAAGATTAGATTTTTATATCATAACTCATAACAGAATACCACCACATCAGGAAACAAAACATAACAGCAGTTGACAGAAATATACTGTATTTCTGGTCAATAACTGAAGGAGAATATCAGAGGGCATCCTGCCAGGGACAGGACGACAAAGTGGGCTTAACACTGTTAAGCACTGAAAATGAGTTAGAAGTGGTGATTCCAGGATCCGGCGTTCACTCTCATCTAAAAGGTGGCACGTACTATGTGCCTATGTGTCCCCTGTCCCACTATTGCTTCAGGAAAAAAGCCCGCTTCATTTCTTCTTATGGTAATTAGATGTTTCCTGGGATAAACCCTGTGGCCCTCAAAGGCTCCTTACCGTGCTTGCTGTCTGCTATTTAAGAAAGACACACTACCTGCAGGCTTTAGCAATTCAGGGTTTAGTTTGTTTCTTCCTTTCGAGTCCCTGTGCCTGCACTTTGAACACTCCCCTGCCCATAACAGTTATCTTTTCAGCTAAAATACCAGTTACGTTGTCCGTTAGGGTGAGCAGGCCCTGGAGCTACCCAAATGCGACGTTCTTTGGTGCCCTCTTTGGGACTGAGAGCCACAAAGCCCTCGGGGACACTGGGGTGGGCGACGGACGGACTGCTGGGAGCAGAAAGTGCGAGAGGAGGCTGGACCAAGTGCAGCAGCAGTGGAGCAGCTGCTCAGTTCGAGAAAGAAGGGTTTATCTGCCAGGTTTAGCCTTGCTTTTCATTAACTGTTTGCACATTAAAGCTTTGGAAACAGTTCTCAGTCCATCTGTACTAGCAAGGGGTTAAACCACATCACCAGTTGCCCTGAAGAATTGAATCATCTGGGCTCTGTTTGCAAGCTGTATCCACCCCTGTGTTCTCCTGTGGGCTTTCCCCTTTCATGCAGTCCGATCGTGTATCTAAATCTCTCCAATTAATTAACTGAATATTCTTGCCTGGGAAGGAGACCTCTGAGAGCTCTAACAGCAACTGGAGAGGTTGTTTGCCAAGGTGGGGGCAGTTTGCCAAGCTTGCATCACTTAAACATTTCCAGGCAATCTAGCCTAATGGGACTGACAGAAGAGACAGAGGCCAGGAAAGAAATCCTAGGAATACTTTACACCACTTGGCCTTGATTCGCTCTGCTGTCAGAACCCAAGTACAAGGCATCTGTTTGTGATGCTCTCTTAGGGGTAGGATGGAGGTACAGGGACCAGCTTTAGACATTTAGGAAAACCGCTATGAAGTCCCCATGTCATTTGCAGCATCTTTCCTTCTGGACAATCCCTTGGAAAGGGCAGTGTCTCCAAGCCTGCTCATAGACATGAGCATTCAAAAAGCAGTATCTTCAAACAAAAATTTCATTCATGTGTTGGAAGGTAGGACAGGACCCTCAAATAGTGCTTCTATCTTTGTCATAATAGCAGTTAGCACATAAATCAGGGCTTGGCTCTTATATGAGCATTTAGCTTCTTAAACAGAACTGCTGTGAGAAAAGCAAGGAATGGATCAGTTCGCTTATTTTGGGCTTACAATAAGATGGCCAAAATTGAGAGTGAATTCTTCACAAAAGATGGTAGCACTTCAGAATTTGTCTGTGGAAGACATCCTGTAAATCAGTCTTTTTACTCAGATTGCAGTGTTGAAACATCTGCACGTGGGATGTTCGAAGTTACAACCCACAGCTTACTTAATGTTTTTCTAATTTAATTATTAAGTCTGTATCAGTGTTAGCACAGGAAATACAGAACAACAAAAGCACCACACATCATCCACACAGCAACTGTTCAGTGAAGCATACGAACCCAAAGGGGGCATCTTATCAGTGTGTATAAATACTCAAAGGGAGCAAAGCCATCTAAACATGGTCCTGGGCAGCCAGCTCCAGGTGGCCCTGCTTGAGCAGAGGGGTTGGACCAGATGACCTCCAGTGGTCGCTTCCAGCCTCAGCCATTCTGTGACTGTGAAAAGTTGTATTGCTTTCGACAAAATTAATCCTATATAAAATAGCACAGAGGTTGTTACTTGTAAGGACAACAATGCTTATTTGTCTGTAGTGCAACATACCTCACAGCCTGTATCCTCACCCAGAGAATATTGTGCTAGAACGGTTCTTTAGAAGTTATCGGTTTTACACCTATTACATAAGCAGAGGATGTGGTCTGGGATTTTTTAATGTGTTATTGAACAATGTTATAAAGGATGTGTGTGAAATCAAACCAGAAAGTGGATGTGCATCATTTTCTCTCCATAGTGACAAGCTTATGGTAACCTACCTTCTATTCATACATGCACTGCACAGACTGCCAGGACAGAATGAGAGCCTTACTTCATCACCATTTTTTGTCTTAGATTTCATGTTCCATGGAAGTCCGGTGCTGCTTCCTTTGAAATCAGTGTTTAAATTATCATTAAGCTTAATGAAAGCAGGACTGGTCTACCTGCCTTAATTTGAAAAGTGAGTCTAACACTAAACAGCTGAAATGAAGTCAAAACATTGTACAAGTCTTTTCCGTATTTGGCATCTTGTTATGAGTGTCTGTGGACATAATCAGGGGAGAATGTTAACACAACAGGCTGTTAGCACAGAGTAATGGTTCCCCGTTGTTAGAGTAGTGCAAAAGGAAAAGTATAATGTTCATCTGCAATGCACGAGACATGCGGCCTGTGATAATGCTGTGTTTTGTTTAACTTTATCTCTCCACAATTGTTTTTGTACATGTTAATCATTTTTCTGAGGGATGTTAGTGCTATTATCCTTTCTTCCCCTCCCTGCCTCCATGCATCAGAAAGGAAAGACTTAGTTTTCAACCAATACAGCTGCATCAGCAGATCAATTTTCTAAAGGAAAAATCACTAGATGTTTACATTGGATATGTGCTAACATAAACTGGGGTTTTAATCAACAAGGCTATGCTGCAGAAACAGAGTAAATGACAGTCTGATTGACTGGGCAACAACTAAGGACTACTGCACAGCTGTGCCAAAATTAAACTGGGTTAGTGTGAATTAAAGTCTTGGGTATACCTTGTTCTGACAAGAGATGAGGCAGTGTGTGTCTGTGAGGCTATTACATTAAAAAAAAAACTCCAGGAGTGAATCCAGCCCAATGCGTTCAGATCATACACATTTACTCTGGAATGGAGTTGCTTGAAGTTTCATGCAAAAGGGAATTTATAAGCTCATTGACATGGGATTCCTTTTTGCTTGTTTTATGAAGGTAAAAGTAAAGCTGCTGCAATTAGTGTGAAGGTTAACTACCAGAATTAACTATTAAGAAATGGTAGGTTCATTATTTCTTGCTCTCTCCTGATCAAGAATGGATTTTTTTTTTTCCTGAAGGCAATACTTTCATTAGACACAAATTGCAAGACTCCACACAGAGTAGCTGGGCAGAACTGTATGGTGTGCGTCAAGCAAGAACTCACTGCAAGTGACCTAACAGTGCCTTCTGAGCTTAAGATCTATTAAAAGCAGGTAACAAAACCCAGCTGCATTACACTGCATAGGATGAAATCCTTTTGGACTGACACTTCCCCTAAATTAAAAAAAAAAACAACAAACCCTAAAACTAAATACTGTTTTGTGCAACTAATCAACAAAACAAAAGATTCCAACAGGAATCCGTGTCTAAGATGACAATGACTTAAACACAGTGTATGAGATAAATTCCCAAGAAAGGAAGTTGTCTAGGAGACAAAGCTGTAAATAAAGATACACATTTGGCAATGACTTTCATTTTGTTTTATTCAGGCCTTTACCCCACTACTCGTATGACAGTATTACAGCCAGAAGTTAATCTAATTCTTATCAGGACACTGCATAAACTACCTGCACTGCCTAATTGTTCTTTTACTGCTCTGCTATCTCTTTCTTACACTTACAATGACAGCCATACAACACCCCCACCAATGTCCCCCCTACAATGCATAACTTTATAATCCTGCAACACTGTGATCCTGTTCCCTCCTCATTAGATTATCATCATCAGAGCGAACAGAGCACCACTCAGGTCAGACAGGACAGGGGCTTCACAAGCAGCGCACAAAAAGGAGGTCCTTCCCAGTAGCCTCCTGTTTCTTTAGCTTGTAGGCTGAGAAACACAGCATATTCTCATTAAAAAGGCCTAGATTATAAAAAATGGTTGTCCTCCATACTGTGTAACAAGGTCATGCCCTCAGATCTTTACTGAAATTCATTTCTTTCATAGCTGTGGTCCTTTGTCTGCCAAATGTCTTCTCTACCACTGCACGGCATAAGAGGAGAGAAAGAGTCACATGGAAAAATCCCAGACAGATTTCCCTAGGTCATCCTGTGAATTTTGTCTGTGTCTGTTTTGAAGACTTCAAGCTAGTCACAGCAGAAATGGTGTTTTATTGGTGTCCAGTTAAGGCCAAACATGTTGACTAGATAGTGGTAAGTAAGCATGTAATGGCTAAAGTGTCACCTCAGGACGAGGGTAAAGAAATAGAGAAGTATATTAGTTTCCTTGTCGTACTTAGGTTGCTTGGATGTGTCACAAAGATAAACGCATTCACCAGAATCTAAATTAACCTACTTTGTTAATTGGATCGAAACCACCTACAAAGACAAAACATTTCAAGTTACCCTTTTTCCAGTGGCACGTGTCCTTCATCATGAAAACATAGGTGAGAGAGAGATGAGTTCCAGTCATCTGGGAGTTAGGTATGAATGAGGAACATGTTTCTACCATTTCACAAAGGCAACATCATGCAAAGAAAAACAAGTCCTGAGAACATCTTTTAACAGCACATTTCCAGGCAAAGGCTGCCGGTTTGCTGATTCCTCTGTTTCCCATGGCCTGACTTGGAAAAGCTGCAGCATGACTTTCCAAAGCGTGAGGCACCTGCAGCTCTCAGAGCACTGCCAGCGTTTGCACCTTTGGTGTTGCTCACCTGTAAGCCAGAAATGCCACAGGTTACCTGGGCAACTGTAGTGAAGTCCCATACCTACTGAGATTTGTCAGAAACACCTGACCTTGCTGGGCTTCTGCACAGACTAAACTTTCAAAAGGAATCACAGAAAGTGCCCCTCTGCACTGTTCGGTGTGTGTAAAGTTAAAACCTCAGAAATCCACTGAAAATCAAAGGCTGAACTTGAAAATACTAGTCTTTTTAGATATTTCCTAATATATCTCACCTGATAGTCTGTGGATTTTTTCTTCCCACTTAGGCACACTCAGCTTTTTCTATTCCAAGAAAATAATACCGTTAACCACAGTGATGTTACAGTCTATAAAAACATTTGATCTTTCTCACTGTAGCTCAAGACAGATATAGCAGTAATATAAGAACAAAAGGAGTGACAGAGCAATGGGATGTTAAGAAAAGTTTCTTTCCAAGCAGAAAGTCAATAACTCAAGAATTGAGAGAAAAAGATACATGGTTTTGGCCCAAGGAAGTCACTGTAGTAATTCTCCCTACGCAGGATTTCACTCATGACGAACAAGAGGGATCCACACAAAGGTAAAATATTAATGATAAGCTTGGAGAAAGCTCCCTATTTGTTTGGCCTTTGAAATAGTAGAACAGGGACAAACTGAAAGAAAAAGCATTTCAGATCAACACCAGGAAGATAACAAGCCCATATGGAACCTATTGCCACAAATTAAAAATGAAAACAATAATTTGGGAGGATTATGGAAGGACTGAATAACAGATATTGGCAGCATGGCATCGTGCTACAGGAGGCTGGTAATTACTGTCCAAAAAATCATTGTGCCATCACCATGAGAATGACAAAAATAGTAAAAGGCTTCCTTTTTGGGCTGAGTAGTTAGGGACAACCTTTCTTGCATGTTCTTCTAATACATCTAATACTAGCTTCTTCAGAAACAGAGACAGAAGCAGGACAGGTCCAACCCACTCTGGCTGTTTGTGCCTAGTTTAGTAGTTTTCACTCATGTTTTTGCCTTTCTTTGTTAGGCAGGGACAGTGACCAAAGAGGAAAAGGAGGTGATCAAAGGTGAGGAATATTTCCTCAACTCTTACAGCAAAAGGCACCTCAGTTGCTGAAAACACTCCACTCATAAAAGAGATGTCACTTGGTGGTAAGTCAGCTCCATTATGGTTCTTCCTAAAAATAAAGCAGATTTGCTTGTAGTGGTGGGCGTTTGAAGACACAGATGCTGACAAAACAGCACCTCCTTTATCTTCGCATTTTCCTCTTGATGTCTCAGTAACGCTCCTATGTCAAATATTTGAAAGAAAGCCATCTTTTCTCAATCAACCTATTTACTCTTCCAGAAATGCTAATGGAAACTCAGCACCAGAATAAGAAAGAAATACGAAGAGGGCAGCAGCACGGTACTTTTATCTGCGGCAGCAAGCAGCTGTCAGCGCTAGTATAAAAATTACCCAACAGACAGACATCCAAATTTATGCTAAGTAAACATTTCTTGAATCTATTACATACAGCAGGAACCTAGTTTTTCTCTGGTCATTGCTCTGAGTAATTATTTCCCAGTCTTTCTTTCCTATTGTACATACATACACCAAGCCAGTCACCTCATTGTGGAAGGCCATCAGGTTGGTCAGGCATGGTTTCCCCTTTATATGTCCATGCCAACTACTTGCAGTCACCTTCTTGTCCTGCATGATGTCTGGAAATGGTTTCCAGGATTAGCTGCTCCACCACCTTCCCAGGGATTAAGGTGAGGCTGAGCAGCCTGTAGCCCCTCAGATCCTCCTTCCCCTTCTTGGAGACAGACTTGCTTCCTTCCAGTCCTCAGGATGTCTCCCCCGTCACGCCCCTCTCCTCCACACCCTTTAAAGACGATTGCAAACAGCCCATAGTGACACAGGCGAGCTCCCCCAGCACTTGTCGGTGCATTGCATCAGGCCCATGGATGTCTGTAGGTCCAATATGTTCGCTAACCTGATTGTCCTCCACTAGGGAGTAAATCTACTTTGCCCTGGCCTTTCCCACTGGTGCCTGAGAATACTGAGGGCAAGTCTTACCAGTAAACACGAGGTGAAGAAGACATTTAGTACCTCAGCCACCTCTGTGTCCTTTGTCACAAGGCCCAGTTTAGCAGTTGGGCCATGTTTTCCCTAGTCTTTCTTTTGCTGCTGATGTTCCTGTGGAAATCTTTCTTGTTGCTGTTCACATGTCTTGCCAGATTCAACTGCAGGTGAGCTTTGGCTTTCCTAAGCCCATCCCTCCATGGTCAGATAGCATCTCTATATTCCTCCTGGGCCACTTGTCCTTCCTTCCACCTTTTTGTGTCTGAGTTTAGCTGAGAGCTCCTTGCTCATCAATGCAGGCCTCTTGCTCCCTTTGCTTCATTTCTGTCTGTTGGGATAGACCATTCTTGAGCTTGGAGGAGGTGACCCTTGAATATCCACCAGCTCTCCTGGACTCCTTTTCTGTCCAGGGCCATATCCCATGAGATTCTTCCAAGCACATCTCTGAACAAGACAAATCCTGATCTCCAGAAGTCCAGGGTTGTGGTCCTGCTGTTTGCCCCATTCCATCCTCTCAGGATCCTAATCCATCCTGATCCTAATCAGGTCCCTGAAGCCAAGCTTGTCCCTGATCTTCACATCCCTAACCAATTCCTCCTTGTTTGTAAGTATCAGGTCCAGCAGAGCACCTCTGCTCCTTGGCTCCTTGATCATGGAATCATAGAATCATTAAGGTTGGAAAAGACCTCTAAGATCATCGAGTCCAACCATCAACCCAACACCATCATGTCCACTAAACCGTGTCCTGAAGCACCTTGTCTACACGTCTTTTAAATACCTCCAGGGATGGTGA